>NC_057808.1:459122099-459422099 GCF_018294505.1 Triticum aestivum | reverse complement strand
GTCCGGACAGCCCGGTCCGGACGGTTTCGGAAGGTTTGCTGGTCCGCCTTGGAGATGCCAAGTCCATGAAGACGCACAAGTCTTCTAGAAAGCTGATTTCTTCCGTCTACGATGGGGTACGATGCCACGACTTCTCTCCAATGAACGGACCATGGTGACGTTTGTGCGGCTTTTACTTTCTTGCAGGATTGGAGATATGATGTGGCCGGTTTTACTTTCTTGCAGATTTGGACATATGATGTTGTTGTACCGTACGAAATGATCAACCAAAAGCTGTTGAAATGATCGTTAAGCGCATGTGTAACCTTACGAGAAAACCCTGTCACGAGGAACTATATGTATTTTTTGTCCGGAAGAACTCATTTCCAGTTCGGACATGGAACCTGTTGGCATTTGATCAACCCGCTAGATGAGGAGTACACCATGACTCTTATTTTGAAACGGAGATAGTAGCGTTCGTTCATTGGCGGCTGGTAGATACTAATAGTACTCACTTCGTCCCAAAATTCTTATCTTAGATTTGTCTAGATACGGATGTATCTAATACTAAAACGTGATTTGATACATCCGTATCTAGATAAATCTAAGACAAGAATTTTGGGACGGAAGTAGGATTAAAGTGTCCAACAGGGGCCACTTGAGAATCGAATTGCGCATCTTTCTCCATCTAACGCTCACCAGCGTAACACCGTGGAGTCGGAAGGCTTAATATTCATCTGATAGTGATGTTATCCACACATGCTGGGTTGCCAGCAACAGCAACCAGTGTAGCTAGAAGCTTGATTAAGGTGATATGAAGATACATGATGTGATTGTGTGATTGATCGATGCAGGTCATTCTTTAATTAATTATTAACCACCCCTCATAAAAAACTTAATTATTAACCCCTCCCCGGCATGTGCAAGCGACTGCAGTTCCTGTGTTGGGGAATTTGTGAGAGGTACACACATCTCATCTCACTTGGAGCTCGTCGTTTTCCCCTCTCGAGTCTTCTTGGTTTCCAATTTGCCACGCGACTGGTCACTTGTAGGCCAAGGTAAAATGATGCGCTGGTAAATTGATTAGACGACAGCGATGCGTGGTTGGTTGATGCTGTGACAGCCTCCTGGATCACTTTCCAGGTACTACTTCCCATGACAGGTGAAGGCTTTGAGCTTGCTGCTGCAGCATGCGTTCGTGTTCCTCCCTCCTCGCTTATTAGTAGGTGCCTTGTGGGGGGTTTTGGCCTTTGCCGCGTGTCCACGTTGCGTTGGTGAAATGGTAAATGGTAGTACGTGGATAGCTTAAAAGCCCTGCATTATCCACAATACGATTTCAAATGTGATTCATCAAACATGAAATTACTGCCGGGCTGCTTCGGAATAGTTCGGCCCTTCCTATCCTACTTATGCAGAGGACTTTGAGCTACTATACAGACTGCTTCATCTTTTTGTTTTTGTTGAGGAATATAGACAGCTTAATCTTCAAATTACTGCGCGAAATACACACTGCTTTGTTTCAATATTTTTGTACGAGGTACTTAGACAAAGCTATTTTTTTTTAGGGAAAGGTAGTTCGACAAAGTTTTTCTTTTTGAAGGGTAGTAGTTCGACAAAGTTGTTCCAAGCAAGCAGTTGGAGGCGTATGTAATTTTTTTTTTGAGGATTAGTTGGAGGCGTATGTATGTGCAGGCCCGTGACCAGGTCAGGCCAGCCCAGTTTTTTCACAGCCCGGTAAGGCGGCAGAGAGTGTCTTGTATTGGGCCAGGCCAATCAGCGTCCTGACTCTCTGTGCGCTGCTCTTTTTGCAGTGAGTTTTCTTTCTGCTCATTCTGTATTTTTACGGTTTCCACCGGGGTTTTATGCAGTGTTTCGGTAAAATGCTCCGAAATATTGAAATACATATGTATACAACTTTTATGAATTTTTGGAAAATTACATGAATTGTAAATCTCCACAGAAATAAATAATATCTATAAAATTATAAATGTTGGCAAATAAAAAATCCATGAACAAAAAAATTATTTGTTAATTTTTAAATTTGTTCATGTAATTTTCATGAAATGGTGCCTATAAAAATGTTCATGCAATTTTAAAAGCTTTATGAATTTTTAAAAAGTTAACATGTTTTAATATAAAAACATGGATCCTAAAATTATGTAAAAATTAAAATTATATAGCGATTTAAAATAACAAAAATGGGAAAAGAAAAAATGAGAAAAAAAACAAAATAAAAACACCGGAAAAGAAAGTCGCCAAAAAACTCAAAGAACCTAGCCTAACCCAAAAGCAACAAGAGAATAAAAGCCTTCCAAGATAAATTGATTGGACTGCGACGATATAGCCGATCATAACCCAGTATAACATCATTGCTTTGCAATTTCAGTAGCTTGAATGTGCATCATCCCGACATTTTGACGCACATAGCATCAAAAAGGATTTCCCTTGGTGAACCTCAAGTAGTATCGTATGGTTGATTGATCCCTCCGACCATGTGGCGTGGCCCATTCCAAATCATCTTATGTTGCTTCAAGCAAAGCGATTGATACGTCCTAAACATATTTATTACTTTTGTATGGATCATGCCATTATTTTATCATTCATGCAAAAAGTTGATGTTTATTTGGACTAACATATAAATAGAGTTCCCAGTGCCAGATCCTATTCTTGTGTGTTGATTTCTTCATGGAAAACATGTATTTTTGACTTACGAAAAAGACCTAGAAAAACATGAGGCCGATTTTTTGACCAATATGAAGCGAGAGGAACAGGATTTGGGTCAGGAGGCCCAGACGCCCAAACCCCTGGCGTGCTTGGAGTGCACGCCCGGGTATTTTGTAAGGCTTCTAGTGCTCTCCTTTTGCTGTAAGCTTTTCTCCGAAGTTTTGGACCCGCCCTATTGTTCAGAGTATTCAAAGTTATGGATCTTTGTAAATTAATAAAACGGTGACAGACCACATATTTTAGCATCCACAAATAATTCCCCTGAAAGTCAGATCCGATCTTGGGGAAGGCTTTCATTCTCAACAACCAAGGCTACCAAAACCAGTGGGAAATCCGTTTCCGAACCTAGGGGAGGGAGGGGGGGGGGGGCTCCCTTCACCGGACGTCAGAACGTTGCTCGGGGAACCATCATTGCCTCCGACGACTTCTCCACCATCTCCATCACCATATTTTTCCTTGTAACAGTGTGTTGACCATTGTAAAACCTCTTTAATCTACTACCAAGACATGATATTTGATACAATAAATTATTTCCTATGAATTGCTGTATTTTTTTAACGTGTGAGTAGTTTTTTTGGCCCGCAGCGAGGGTGATCTAGTCCTCTTGTGTTAGTATAGGGGTGCATAATTATATTGAATCACAGATGAGGGCTAGGAATGTGTTATGATGAATATATGTAGGGAGACTGTAGTTACGGAATAAAAGTTACCGAAGTGTACAGTTATAAGCTATGGGATTCGAAAGGAACCCTAGAGGATGAGATTATCTTTGTGTTTTTACCTTAATAATTATTGAGGGTAAGATTATCTTTGTGTTTTTACCTTAATAATTACTGTTGTGGATGCTTGCTAAGCGTTCATTCATAAGTACATGTGAGTTAATACAACATGGTAAACACATACCTCTCCTGCATATCAATTTATAACAAGCATGTGTATCGGTTATATTATCATAGCCAATTGTCTAGGGACAAATCGACAACCTCTTCCGCAAACACACACTCAAGCTCTCTTTTACCTTTTTAAAATAATAAATAATACTCCTTCCGTTCCATATTAATTATCGCAAAGTTAGTACATCTTTAGGACCTTAGTTATCACCATTGCAGCATTCTTAGTTAGAGAGTCTAGGTAAAGTAACACTACAGTGCATAGATAGTTCTGTAAGTGTGGCATGCATAACTTGAGAGAATAGTAAACCTACATTTATCTCGTATGAGCTCATTAGTTTCACATTCATGTTGAAAAGTACTATAACAATTCCCTGCACTTGGAGGTTGTCATTCATGAATTGTGATGACGGCATTTTTGGCGAACACAACATTTCCTTTGCTTAACAACCCAGCGCATGACTGAGCCAAGATTGAGCATTGAGTGGTAAACTCATTCATGCGCAACCGATGTTATCAACATCTCATAATTGTGGGTTGCGCGTCTTGCATAATGCAAAAGAAATAAAGTCTTCCGCCTTGCTCTCGTTTTGATGTGCTTCTTCGTATCATTGGGAGGCGTGTGGAGGATGGTATGTCTTCAGATTTGGTTCTTCATATCTGAAGTTTTCTTATTTAGGTTTGTCTTGTTGGTGCTATTCTGTGGAGCAGTTAACGTGGTTGTGTGTCTTGGTACTCGCTCCCGTTCCGATCAACACAGCTTGGACTTTGTTAGGCAGCGCGTGCGATTTGTGTTTCGTGGCTCTGTCTAGCCAGACCTAGTGCGTTCTACAAGCACACTTCTGGAGTTTTCTTCTCCGAGCCGCAAACCACTGTCGCCAACATCTTCTGGTCTGCATCAATGTTTTCTTGGCTGATGCTTTTTACAATCTTTTGGATTTCAACAAGTTTGCTCAGCCGAGATGGAGGCCCAGAGGCGACAGTAAGCTTTACTTATGGCGCACCATCGGTGGAGCGGGAGGAAGAAGACATCGGTGCCCCTCTTAGATTTTTTCTTTCTTTCAATTTCTGTAAAAGTGTTCCTGTAACTGTAAGAAATGTCCTACTTACATGGCCTTTAGTCTTTAGGAGAAAAATATATTAGCAAACGGGAAAAAAGCAACCAGTCTACCATGGGAGCCGGCAAGCGGTAGGTCCGTGGTCTGCGGCACGGGTGAATGAGCTACTACTCCCCTCCTCAGCTACTTTCTAGTCCATGTTTTAGATTTGTCTTAAGTTAAACTTTGTAATCATTGATTAACTTTATATTGAGCTGAAGGAAATCTACACTCTAACCCCCCCACCTCTCGTCCCCCGCGTCGCCGCCCTGGCGACACGGGCGGAAGACCCAAACCGCGCCGTCGGCTACCCTCCTCGTCGCTCTCCCTCCCCTCGCCGTCGCCGGAGGACACCGCCGAGCTAAGCTCGCGCGGCGGACGGCGGCGGCGGGGCCCTATTCTCGCCTGGCGGCGGCAGATCTCGGTGGGGGAGGCTCGGTCCACCTCGGCTACACTGCGCGGTAGTTCTAGCGACTGCTCGCAGCGGCGCTCATCTCCGGCAATTCAAAGGGGTTGGCGCCTCTTTCTTCTCCGCGGTGTAGCGGCTGGCTCGCAGATCTGACCTTCGACCGGCGGCTCCTCTTCGGCGGCCAGGGTGGGGTGGCAGCTCCCCTTCTGCCATGTAGGTGCTCGTCTCCGCGCGGATCTGCACCAGGCCAGCTTCTAGAGGCTTCCTCGGCAGTCCTGTGGCGGTGGCTCGCCGATCTGGGCGGCTGTGGCCGGATCGACGAGTTGCGCGGGTTTGGCCCGGCAGCTCGTTCCGGTGAGTTCGGGATGGGGTGGCAGCCCTTCCTCTCAGCTTGTCCTCTCCGACGTGTTTGGGCGGGGTGGCAGCCCCCCTTCTTGGTCCTGGTGCTCGGCGTTCTGGTCTTTGGTCTCTTCTGCGGCAGTGTGGCTGTGGCGGGTTGCCTGATCTGGCCTGCGGTTGGGTCTGGCTCGCTAGCGCTTGTTGGCGGCGAGGTGGGTGGCTCCTGCGTGGTGGTGACGCCGTCATCCCACAGGAGGTGTGTGGGCCAGTGGTGGTGCGGGCCGGCGGCGCTTTGTCGTCGGTGGCGTGGGGATGTGCTGTCAAGTCTACTCCGAGCGAAAGTTTGCCCGGCTCTTGCCGGCCGACGGTGGCGGCACCTACGGGCGTCGTTTCCCTTCTTGAAGGCGCCGTCGTGGAGTTTCTTCGACACGCTTCATTCTCGGATCTGGTTCTTCGGGCGAAAGCCTAGACCCATCTGGGTTGGGCAACGACGTCGCCCCCGCGGCGTTTCCCCCTTTGGGGCGTTGCTTTGAAGACCGATGATCCTTCTCCGCGCTTCCCTTGGGCTGGACATACACGGCATCACGTTGGCAGGTGGCCAACTGGTGATGCGAGGTGGGTGTGGCGTTGTGATGTGTGTGGCGACGACGATGGGGGCGAGCAGAGCCGGGTCGCGGCTTGTCCTTCTGATGTCGAAGGTCCGGTGCGCCAATGGGTGTGCATATGCTGATTTCTGGCTGTGATAGAGAAGTCGGAGCTGCGGGCGGCAGGGCCACTGCGGCAACGATGACTCCATGAGGGCGGTTTTCAGTGGACGGTGCTCTCCGGATGTTGCGTTGGACTAGGTCGATGCGAGGCTTGCAACTTTCTCCCGTGAAACTCGTCAGCAAAATCGGAGTTGTCCTGTCATCGACGCTTTGGTCGACTGTTTGGCGTTTGTGGCCAAGTCGTCCACGAGTGCCTCATGTGGGGTTTGTAATCTTGGTTTTCGCCCGGTTTTCCTCTAATTAACCGGGCAACTCTCTTCTTCTTAATCAATGAAAATCCGTTTCAAAAAAAATTAACTTTATATTAAAAAAAGTCAACAACTATGATACCAAATAAATAAAATATGAAAATATATACTCTGCAATGCATCTGATATTTATTTGGCATTAAAAACGGTGATATTTTCTCAACAAACTTGATCAAAATTTTATAATATTTGACTTCAGTGAAGGCTCATATACAAAATAAAAATAACCAGAGCGAGTACTCTACTTGAAGCACGCATCTCATCCAGTGCGTGACCAACCTACCATTCTAGCCCGTCACTGAATCACCTGTGACCGGTCAACTGATCGATGAAGCAACAGTAGCTACGAAGCAGGTACTCCTCACACGCTCGGCAGCTTCAGTTCTTCCATCACCTGCTCGCTAGCTACTAGAGCTCTCACGTACCCCGCGTCTTCCCGGAGTTCCTCCCGTATATTATGGCGCTGCCATCATGCTTCGCCACATCAGTTCAAACAAGTTACAGCTCGAGCTAAGCTAGCTCGCATTACATCATAGTCATGGCCCGCACCCTCGCCGTCGCCGCCGTGACGGCGCTCAGCCTCCTCGTCTTCCTCCACGACTGCCCGTGCGCCGATGCGCGTCCGGTGTCCACGAGACCCGCGAGCTCCGGGACGTCTGCGCTTGCAGTGGCACCGTCGGCGTCCGAGGGCGCGGCGCACTGGCGTGCCGCCGACGCGGCCGCCAGGGCGGGGAAGTGGCTGCCGTACTATCGGTACGCGGGCGGCGGCGGCCTGCACTACCACCCAGGGTACCCGAAGTACCCGGCGTACCCGGCGGAGGGAAAGCCGATGATGTGGGGGTCGGGCACGCCACCGGAGCTGGGCGCCTACGCGGCGAGCGGCAGGCAGCTTGGGAAGTCGCCGTACGGCGATGAGACCCGGCGGGAGCAGGTCGCCATGTGGGCTTCGCTGCTCAACCCGTCCAAGGGGCCAACCACGCCTACCAGCTGGCTGCCGGCGAATGGCGGCGACGAGCCGGCCGATCAGGCCCGCGACGAGCCTAAGGCGTTTGACGGCGCTGCCGAAGGGACGGAGATGGAGGTTCCCCCCGGCGGCGGCGGCGTTCAGACCGCCCAGCAGCCTAAGTGGGGGTTCTACCCCGGGAACAAGAATGGCAAGTGAAGATGGCGTGCGTGCCCGCAGAATTACTGCACTGGCTCAAGACTGGATTATCCTCCTAGTTCTCTGCCGTCGAATAGATGTGCCTCGACGGCTATCCGCAGTCAAGCTTACACAATTTTGACTGTAATATTTAAATTTTGACATGGAAACAACATTGTTACATGATCGAAGTTACTTTTGAAAGTTATGTTATCTGTAAGACTGTAACACGTAGTTGTAGAGAGGATTACAGGATAAACATGCTACTAATTCTCGGCCGACCTATTTAGCATCCCTGATTGGAACATTATCGGCAATTGCCGTGTTGTTTTGTTTCTGTTCTTTTTTTGTTGTTGTTGCGGGGATTTTGTTTCTGTTCTTTTTTTGTTGTTGTTGCGGGGATTTTGTTTCTGTTCTGGCCTTATTCAATTTTTCATTGGGCTGTATGGGTTTCTGCTTTCTGTTTCGGCTCTGTGTATTCTAAGGGGCTTTCAAGTCAGCTTTCTAGGGCCTTTTAGATTGCAGTTTAATTTATTTATTATTGACTTTTGTACCTTTTTATGGAGAAACAATGTTTTTGATAAGCATTTTAGAAGTATTATTTTTGGTCATGTATTTTGTAATTTCTATAAGCAAACATGACTAATTATTTGATTCATAAATTTTGTGTTGTTTTTTCTTTTCACTGTTGCACTTTTTGATAAACTAAAGTTGCACATATCTCAATCTCTTCATTTCTCTACTAGAATAATGCGCAAACTCGTCATCTGTCCTGCCTACCTCACGGAAAAATCATCGGCAAAACCAATGAGAGAAAATCAACCACTTCGTTCCTGTCAAGTTCAAGCCAACCCACACCCACACTGACGCTTGTGAGGCGACCTCTCTGGCCCTTCCTGGTGAGTTTGTTGCGCGCGTCGCACACGTTCCTGCCTCCCATTTGTTCCTCTATGTACAGGCTTCATGACGCCACGGGCTACCTCGTTGTTGTCGTGGCTTGCCGCTGGCGCAACCCAAGTTGTCTTGCACAACACCATTGTTCGCGATGGAATAACCGGTGTGACATCCTCCCTCCTGACATTCGCGACCGCAATGGCAGCTTAGGTGCAGACCAAGGATCAGATACCCATGGATCTGCTGCGTAGAACATGGTGATGTATGGGGCTAAAAAAAAGATAGGCGTAGACGAGGCAATTGACCTTTGCCCAGCGCCTAGACGTTGCTTAAGTGCCCTAAACGCAACCTATGCAGTTATAAAGTTTTGACTATCATGACTGTATTTGGATACTATATGCGCATAGACTTAACTTAGAGCATGTAAATGAGTGGACCATCAAATACTCCATTGAAATATGACCCATTTGATCTGTCAATGCAACATGACATGATTTCTCTCTGGAGTAGAGAATTTCTTGTTTGTTGTTCCTAGACCTTCGCTTATGCTCTAAGCAGTAGCGGAGCTAGGTTCAGCATACGCCCCAGGCAAGCAGTGTAACTACAGTAAGCTACAGTGTAATTTTTGCTACAGTGTGCTACAGTTAACAAAGAAATGATCCACCACGCCCCAGGCCAAGGCCCTGGCTGCCTGGGGCCTAGAACCGCCACTGGCTCTAAGTGAGGCGTTTGACCATTGACAAATGAAATATTTCGCTATACCGTAGGAGACGTGCCCCTTCTACAACAAGGGTAGAGCTGAGATTGTTTATTTACGGTCACACTGTTTTGAATATGAAATATTTCACTGTACCGTACAAGACGTGCCCCTTCTGTAACTTTACTGTACTACTTCTATATTCAAATGTGATTAACCAATTCATGTTTTCCCAGAGTTTTTATCTGATTATTTCGTGGTTGCACTTTTTATACACTGAAGTTGTACATGTTTATATTGTGCAACCGTTTTATATATGAAACCTGCAACCTAGTCATGTCTGTTATATTACTTATTATTATGTATATTCAAATATGAATGATAAGTTAATATCTTGACTCTTTTATATTTATTTCTTGGTTGGACCTTTTAATATACTGAAGTTGCACATAATTGTTTTGTGCAACCGACCATATCTGAAATGTGCAACTATATATTTCTATCTTATTAAGTATTAGTTTCTATATATAATACATTTTTTCTTTTTCTTTTGCTCTTCTCATGTTTTCTATTTGTTATCGATGACTTGTTATAATTATCTATCTACTTAATTTCTATTTGTTGTGCGATTCTAGTGTTTTTAGCTAAATAATTCTTTGGTTTAATGTAAAATTATATTTTCTACCTTTTCATGTTGACTTGGTACATTTAAGTTGAGAGCTCTTTTAGGGTGATTGGAGAGTTACGACTTGTAATTTCTCGTAACTCATAACAGTTGTATTAAGTCGAAGTTGGGCATATCGATAGACATAAGTTCCACAATTTTTTGTATGCAACCTAAGATACAAAAAATGCAAGATATTTTGTCAATTTTTTTATTTTCCGGCCAGAGCCTTGTAGCGATCATCAAGATATAGTAGATAAGTCTTACATGCAGTGGAAAATTGAAAGATCAAAAATCATTGTCGGCGACAGTTACCTAAACCGCGTGCAATCCAAGGTAGCGATGTTTTGACAACGATTTTTGATCTTTCAATTTTCCACTGCATGTAAGTCTTATCTGTTATATTTATTCATGCTACAGGTATTATTACAATAAATTTCAAAATTGTCTGCATCGGCGATAAACAAAGAGACCAGAAGTATTCTTCCTCTTTTAGTAAAGAAGAAAGGGTATGCGAGGTTCCGTTTCTGTCTAATCAAAGACGGACCACAGAGAGATGAGCCCCAATAATGGCGTGAGACTTTGTCAAGATTTTTCTCATAAATACAATCAATTATCACCAGCCACATGTCACCGTCAATGAGCTTGACGACGGCCTCCTGCCAACTGGCTGGCTCCATCCTCCGTGAGCAGCTTTGCCCCTGCATGGCATGTGAGAAGCAAGTCATGGAGTATATTTTTAATTAGCGCAACTTGAGAAGTGAGATGAGGGCTCGTGAGTTGGCCAGCGCTCAGCGGGATGTCCCCCAGCCACATGCACACTGGCCTGTTTTCCTGACTCTCAACGAGGAAGGAAGAAAAGATGTGGCCAGGATTTGGAGGATCTGTTTCATGGCCAGGGGAGGCGCCTCGACGATGTGGATAAACCCAAGTTGGCTAGACAGAATCCCTGATGCAACGTGAGTTCTCGCTGTCTTTGGAATATGCACGAGGGAAAGCTATCCACCGGCCAAGTTGGTCGTGTGTATGGGGTTTCCTGGTTTTGTAGGCGGCCCCTGTGTTCAACATTGGCGGCATTATCGCCATGAATCTGTCAAGCTACTACTACTATTATTTGTGTGTTGACATCGTGTCAAATATATGCAACTACATGTTACATGTTGGACTTGAGTGACTCGGGTGGAACCCCAACCCTAGCCGCCGCCGGGGCCAAAACCACCTCCCTCCCTTCCTCACGCCGTCGGCCTGTGCTCGAAGGCTGACGGCGGTGGCGGGGATTCTCCTCGATCCTGCGTTTAAGGGGTGGTGCGGGGCCCCTATGCGCGTGGAGGTGCGGCCGATCTGGTGAAGTGGCGGCGATACTGTGGCGACGGCGGTGGTGGCCCGCCCTGCCTCGGGTGACGGCGGATGCAGGCGCGTTGGGCTTCCCGGTCAAGGGCGGCTACGCACGGCGGCTAGCCTGGTTCGGGCGGCGGCGCGTCATCCGGCTTTGGATCGGCGGCGTCGTCGAGGGACCGGTGGACTGCTCGGCGGCACCTCCGGTCAGATCTATTCTGGCCGGTGCAGCAGGCGGTGGTGGTCGTCTTCTGCGTCGAAGGTGGCCGGCAAGAGGCTAGGTGGTCGGATCTCGAGATCCGTCATCTAGTCCCGGCTGCGAGTTGGGGAGACATAGTTACCGGTGAAAACCGAGCCGATGGCAGGCGATGGCGGCGCTCTGCGCCGTTACCTTGATGAAGGCATCGTCGTGTAACTTCCGTCGACCCACTCATGCTGCGCCGGGGGAAACCCTAGGATCAGGTGTTCCAGATCAGACGATGGCGGCACTACGGTGTCGTTTCTCTCTTGGGAGTATCGTTTGTGGAGCAACGCTGGAAGACTGAGGCAAGAGGTGGAGCGGCTTCATCTTGAACGGAGCTTCTGTGGAGATGTCAAGTCATGCCTGGCCGAAGGTGCTATGCTGTCTCATGTCTGGTCGGCAGGTGCTACGCATGACAGATCTTCCAGAGTCTCCGCGTCGGGATGGACGAGCGCAGGGTGGTGGAGTCGTTGGGCGTCGTGGTGGCATCGACGGATGGCCAGACTAGCAAGGATGAGGCGAATCTCTGTCCTGAAGATGAGATAACGGTTCGATGATGATGATTGCTTCTAAAACGTGTGCATGTGGTGTACGCTTTAGGTCTGTTGCACCGGTTGTTGGTTCCGATACGTTATATGGATAGATTGGCGACGACATCGGTTATAGATATGAGGAGTGAGAGCACTCCACATTATCAAGTTTGTAGGTGTGAGTGATGGCTTAGGGTGGCTTGATGTATGTTCTTGTCAGGCCTTCATGGAATAATTAATAAGATGGTTGCATGCATCGATTGATGCAGAGGCAAGGCCTTCGTGGAATAATTAATAAGATGGTTGCATGCATCGATTAATGCAGAGGCCGGGGTTTAACCTCCTTTAAAAAAACGTGTTGGACTTGAGAAATTGTAGTAGTTATAGGGTTGTTATTACAAGAAACCCAGCGGGGCTGCATGTAAAAAAGGGCGAGGCTCCCAGCGAGAACCAGCGTTTTTTTAATTTTCCACATTGTCACTAATTAAAAAATAAAAATAATTTTTTCCATGAATTAAAAGAATGTTCATGAATCTGTTAAATACTTATGAATTCCAAAAGTGTTCGTGAATTCAAAAAATGTCCATGTATTCAAAAATTGATGATGAATTTGAAATATGTTCGCGGCAAATTCAAGAAATGTTCATGTATACAAAAAATGTTCGCGCATTCAAAATATGTTCACAGAGAATTCAAAAAATGTTCGCGAATGAAATATGTTCGTGGTGAATTTGAAAAATGTTTCGCACATTTGAAATATGTTCACGTATTTGGAAAATGATCATTTATACAAAGGAAAATGTTTGGGAGTTCAAACATTGTTCACGAATTAGAAAAATATTCATGAATTCAAAAATGTTCACAACTTCAAAAAATGTTCCCAAATCCAAAAATGTTCAAGGATTAAAAAAGGTTTGTGAATTGGAAAAAATCTGAAAAGAAAAAAGAACGAATTTAAAAAGAAAACGGAAACCCCGAAACACATAAAACCGACTAAGAACCAAATGAAAAACCGACTAAGAACTAAATGAAAAAACCGACCTAGGCAGAATCGAGCTCTCATGAAATAAGTTGGCAAGCAGTCCGGGTGAGAGCTAGTGTACCCACATGGATAAAGGAAAAATACGCCTAAGAAGTCTCCCAAAACCTGGTGATAAGCAAAAAAAGAAAAAGTTCGACGCGGGAATTAAGGTGCAAATGAAAACCAGCCTATAGAACCAGCATACAAAATCTGGAGTGGAAAACGAATGGCGCGTTAATGGTCCGGCCCATTAAGAACTGTGGCGGGTGAGCAATATGTATTGCACATCATTTATCATGGAGGTAGGGCTTGCAGGCCATCTCCTAATTCTCAAAAAAAGCCATCTCCTTTCTTTCTGCACCCCTCCCCCCTCGCGCCTCTTTCGTCTTGGATTTTTTTCTAGGATTTTCCCACCTCCACTGTGAGGCGGAACCGAGGTGGAGCACTTTTACTCAGCACTCTAATTTTGCAGTAGATCCTTCTCTCCAAGATGGGGAATTCAAAACCATCGTCATCATCGACACTCCAATAATCATTGGGATCATCATGTCCATCGCCATCTTCATCATTACCGTCATGTCCAGCAACCCCCTTCATCTCATATCTCTGTTCTATGAACTTTCTTCTCGATCCTTTGCTGAGAGTAGTTTTTGGTGGTGGTTACTCCTTATAATTGATGCTTAGAAGTTTTATTGGTGGAAGATTCATATGTTCAGATTGTTAATCATATATTCAACTCCATTGATCATGATCCATATGATGTGTTGTGTTGTGAAGTTGAATCTAGTTCAATGTTTCGATATTGTGTTGTGGTGTAATTCTCTATGGTGTTGTGTGAACATCGATTGCACACCATTTCACCTTTAAGGGCCTAGAGAATTGCATAATGTGATTAGTTTATTTATGGTTGGGTGGACGGAGTGACATATATTACCATACCCTAAGTTTATGAACTATTATTGCATGAGTGGTATTGAAGCCCTAAAATTTATTGCTATGGTTAGATGTTATCTCAATTACTCTCTTGTATTTGCACATGCTTGCATAGAGGTATAATCATAAGTAGGTTGCTTGTTCAAGTAATAACAACACCTTATCATAGGTTTGACCACAAATACATTATCAAAACAATGAATGGTAACTCAATGAATCTTTATGAAAGTAACTAAATGAAATTCCAGTGTGTCCCCGGGAACGCTTTAATCAATATAAGTGTACAACCGGCTTGTCCTTGGCACACTTAAGGATTGCCACTTGCAGCACCATTACAACTTTTGTTATTCTTTTCTTGCAATTACTTTTGCTCTCAAACAATCCATCAAACAATCTTTGCAGATTTTACGGTGATCATTTGCTAGTTTCCACAAAACAATTCCGTTGCTCCTCGTTTAGTTCGACACTTTTACTTATCAAAAATGCTATGATAGATCCTCTATACTTGTGGGATATCACATAACAACCTCCGAACAAAGTTTTGTTGCATGCAGAATGTTAACAAGCCTGTATGCTCCCTCAGTGAAGTCAAACTTCATCTTGGATTCTATCCTTGTTATAATATTATCTAAAACATACCCCATAGTACTTGTTGAGGAATGCAGTAATTTCAAAAAAATTCCTACGCACACGCAAGATCCATCTAGGTGATGCATAGTAACGAGAGGGGAGATTTTTGTCCACGTACCCTCGTAGACCGAAAGCGGAAGCGTTATGACAACGCGGTTGATGTAGTCGTACGTCTTCACGATCCGACCGATCCTAGTACCGAAAGTACGGTACCTCCACGATCTGCACACGTTCAGCTCGGTGACATCCCACAAACTCTAGATCCAGCTGAGTGTCGAGGGAGAGCTTCGTCAGCATGACGGCGTGATGACGGTGATGATGAAGTTACCCACGCAGGGCTTCGCCTAAGCACTACAACGATATGACCGAGGTGGAAATCTGTGGAGGGGGGCACCGCACACGGCTAACACAATCAACTTGTGTGTCTATGGGGTGCCCCCTCCCCCATATATAAAGGAGGGGAGGAGGAGGCCGGCCGGCCCTAGAGGGCGCGCCAAGGGGGGAGGAATCCTCCTCCTAGTAGTAGGATTCCTCCTTTCCTAGTCCTACTAGGAGGGGGAATGAAGGAGAGGGGGAGGGAGAGGGAAAGAGGGGCCGCGCCCCCCTCCCCTAGTCCAATTCGGACTCCCTGGGGGGGCGCCACCTGCTGGCTGCTGCCCTCTCTCTCCCCTAAAGCCCACTAAGGGCCCAATAACTTCCGGGGGGGGGGGGGGGGGGGTTCCGGTAACCCTCTGTTACTCCGGTTTTATTCGAAACCTCCTGGAACACTTCCGGTGTCCGAATAACATGGTCCAATATATCAATCTTCATGTCTCGATCATTTCGAGACTCCTCGTCATGTCCATGATCACATCCGGGAATCCGAACAATCTTCGGTACATCAAAACACATAAACTCATAATACAGATCGTTAAGCGTGCGGACCCTACGGGTTCAAGAACTATGGAGACATGGCCGAGACTCATCTCCGGTCAATAACAAATAGCGGAACCTATATGATCATATTGGATCCTACATATTCTACGAAGATCTTTATCGGTCAAACCGCATAACAACATACGTTGTTCCCTTTGTCATCGGTATGTTACTTGCCCGAGATTCGATCGTCGGTGTGTGGTTCTTGTTGGGGAACGTAGTAATTTCAAAAAAAATCCTAAGCACACGCAAGATCCATCTAGGTGATGCATAGCAACAAGAGGGGAGAGTGTTGTCCACGTACCCTCGTAGACCGAAAGCAGAAGCGTTATGACAACGCAGTTGATGTAGTCGTACGTCTTCACGATCCGACCGATCCTAGCACCGAAAGTACGGCACCTCCGCGATCTGCACACGTCAGCTCGGTGACGTCCCACGAACTCTTGATCTAGCTGAAGTCAAGGGAGAGTTTCGTCAGCACGGCGACGTGATGACGGTGATGATGAAGTTGCCGACGCAGGGCTTCGCCTAAGCACTGCAACGATATGACCGAGGTGGAAATCTGTGGAGGGGGCACCGCACACGGCTAAACAATCAACTTGTGTGTCTTGGGGGTGCCCCTGCCCCCGTATATAAAGGAGCAAGGGGGAAGGCCGACCGGCCCTCCTCCGCGCGCCCCCAAGAGGGGAATCCTACTAGGACTCCAAGTCCTAGTAGGTTTCCACCAAAAGGGAGAGAGGGGGAAGGAAGGAGAGGGAGAGGGAGAAGGAAAGGGGGGCGCCGCCCCCTTCCTAGTCCAATTCGGACTCAAGGGGGAGGGGGCGCGTGGCCTGCCCTGGCCGCCCCTCTCTCTCTCTCCACTAAGGCCCATCGAGGCCATTAGTTCCCCCGGGGGTTCCGATAACCCTCCGGCACTCCGGTTTTATCCGAAACTTCTCTGGAACACTTCCGGTGTCCGAATATAGTTGTCCAATATATCAATCCTTATGTCTCGACCATTTCAAGACTCCTCGTCATGTCCGTGATCACATCCGGGACTCCGAACAACCTTCGGTACATCAAAACACATAAACTCATAATACCGATCGTCATCGAATGTTAAGCGTGCGGACCCTACGGGTTCGAGAACTATGTAGACATGACCGAGACTCATCTCCGGTCAATAACCAACAGCGGGACCTGGATGCTCACATTGGTTCCTACATATTCTACGAAGATCTTTATCGGTCAAACCGCATAACAACATACGTTGTTCCCTTTGTCATTAGTATGTTACTTGCCCGAGATTCGACCGTCGGTATCTCAATACCTAGTTCAATCTCGTTACCGTCAAGTCTCTTTACTCGTTCCGTAATGCATCATCTCGTAACTAACCCATTAGTCACATTGCTTGCAAGGCTTATAGTGATGTGCATTACCGAGACGGCCTAGAGATACCTCTCCGACAATCGGAGTGACAAATCCTAATCTCGATCTATGCCAACTCAGCAAACACCATCGGAGACACCTGTAGAGCATCTTTATAATCACCCAATTACGTTGTGACGTTTGATAGCACACTAAGTGTTCCTCCAGTATTCGGGAGTTGCATAATCTCATAGTCATAGGAACATGTATAAGTCATGAAGAAAGCAATAGCAACAAACTAAACGATCAAGTGCTAAGCTAACGGAATGGGTCAAGTCAATCACATCATTCTCTAATGATGTGATCCCGTTAATCAAATGACAACTCATGTCTATGGCTAGGAAACTTAACCATCTTTGATTCAACGAGCTAGTCAAGTAGAGGCATACTAGTGACACTCTGTTTGTCTAAGTATTCACACATGTACTAAGTTTCCGGTTAATACAATTCTAGCATGAATAATAAACATTTATCATGATATAAGGAAATATAAATAACAACTTTATTATTGCCTCTAGGGCATATTTCCTTCAGTCTCCCACTTGCACTAGAGTCAATAATCTAGATTACACAGTAATGATTCTAACACCCATGGAGTCTTGGTGCTGATCATGTTTTGCTCGTGAGAGAGGCTTAGTCAACGGGTCTGCAACATTCAGATCCGTATGTATCTTGCAAATCTCTATGTCTCCCTCCTTGACTTGATCGCGGATGGAATTGAAGCGTCTCTTGATGTGCTTGGTTCTCTTGTGAAATCTGGATTCCTTTGCCAAGGCAATTGCACCAGTATTGTCACAAAAGATTTTCATTGGACCCGATGCACTAGGTATGACACCTAGATCGGATATGAACTCCTTCATCCAGACTCCTTCATTTGCTGCTTCTGAAGCAGCTATGTACTCCGCTTCACACGTAGATCCCGCCACGACGCTTTGCTTAGAACTGCACCAACTTACAGCTCCACCGTTCAATATAAATACGTATCCGGTTTGTGACTTAGAGTCATCCGGATCAGTGTCAAAGCTTGCATCGACGTAACCATTTACGACGAGCTCTTTGTCACCTCCATAAACGAGAAACATATCCTTAGTCCTGTTCAGATATTTCAGGATGTTCTTGACCGCTGTCCAGTGATCCACTCCTGGATTACTTTGGTACCTCCCTGCTAAACTAATAGCAAGGCACACATCAGGTCTGGTACACAGCATTGCATACATGATAGAACCTATGGCTGAAGCATAGGGAATGACTTTCATTTTCTCTCTATCTTCTGCAGTGGTCGGGCATTGAGTCTGACTCAACTTTGCACCTTGTAACACAGGCAAGAACCCTTTCTTTGCTTGATCCATTTTGAACTTCTTCAAAACTTTGTCAAGGTATGTGCTTTGTGAAAGTCCAATTAAGCGTCTTGATCTATCTCTATAGATCTTGATGCCCAATATATAAGCAGCTTCACCGAGGTCTTTCATTGAAAAACTCTTATTCAAGTATCCTTTTATGCTATCCAGAAATTCTATATCATTTCCAATCAACAATATGTCATCCACATATAATATTAGAAATGCTACAGAGCTCCCACTCACTTTCTTGTAAATACAGGCTTCTCCAAAAGTCTGTATAAAACCATATGCTTTGATCACACTATCAAAACGTTTATTCCAACTCCGAGATGCTTGCACCAGTCCATAAATGGATCGCTGGAGCTTGCACACTTTGTTAGCATCCTTTGGATTGATAAAACCTTCGGGTTGCATCATATACAACTCTTCTTCCAGAAATCCATTCAGGAATGCAGTCTTTACATCCATTTGCCAAATTTCATAATCATAAAATGCAGCAATTGCTAACATGATTCAGACGGACTTAAGCATCGCTACGGGTGAGAAGGTCTCATCGTAGTCAACTCCTTGAACTTGTCGAAAACCTTTCGCAACAAGTCGAGCTTTGTAGACAGTAACATTACCGTCAGCGTCAGTCTTCTTCTTGAAGATCCATTTATTCTCGATGGCTTGCCGATCATCGGGCAAGTCAACCAAAGTCCACACTTTGTTCTCATACATGGATCCCATCTCAGATTTCATGGCCTCAAGCCATTTCGCGGAATCTGGGCTCATCATCGCTTCCTCATAGTTCGTAGGTTCGTCATGGTCAAGTAACATGACCTCCAGAACCGGATTACCGTACCACTCTGGTGCGGATCTTACTCTGGTTGACCTACGAGGTTCAGTAGTAACTTGATCTGAAGTTACATGATCATCATCATTAGCTTCCTCACTAATTGGTGTAGTAGTCACAGGAACTGATTTCTGTGATGAACTACTTTCCAATAAGGGAGCAGGTACAGTTACCTCATCAAGTTCTACTTTCCTCCCACTCACTTCTTTCGAGAGAAACTCCTTCTCTAGAAAGGATCCATTCTTAGCAACGAATGTCTTGCCTTCGGATCTGTGATAGAAGGTGTACCCAACAGTCTCCTTTGGGTATCCTATTAAGACACATTTCTCTGATTTGGGTTCGAGCTTATCAGGTTGAAGCTTTTTCACATAAGCATCACAGCCCCAAACTTTAAGAAACGACAATTTGGGTTTCTTGCCAAACCACAGTTCATAAGGTGTCGTCTCAACCGATTTAGATGGTGCCCTATTTAACGTGAATGCAGCCGTCTCTAAAGCATAACCCCAAAACGATAGCGGTAAATCAGCAAGAGACATCATAGATCGCACCATATCTAATAAAGTGCGGTTACGACGTTCGGACACACCATTACGCTGTGGTGTTCCGGGTGGCGTGAGTTGCGAAACTATTCCGCATTGTTTCAAATGAAGACCAAACTCGTAACTCAAATATTCTCCTCCATGATTAGATCGTAGAAACTTTATTTTCTTGTTACGATGATTTTCCACTTCACTCTGAAATTCTTTGAACTTTTCAAATGTTTCAGACTTATGTTTCATCAAGTAGATATATCCATATCTGCTCAAATCATCTGTGAAGGTCAGAAAATAACGATACCCGCCGCGAGCCTCAATATTCATCGGACCACATACATCAGTATGTATGATTTCCAACAACTCTGTTGCTCGCTCCATTGTTCCGGAGAACGGAGTTTTAGTCATCTTGCCCATGAGACATGGTTCGCAAGTACCAAGTGATTCATAATCAAGTGATTCCAAAAGTCATCAGAATGGAGTTTCTTCATGCGCTTTACACAACTATGACCCAAACGGCAGTGCCACAAATAAGTTGCACTATCATTATCAACTCTGCATCTTTTGGCTTCAATATTATGAATATGTGTGTCACTACTATCGAGATTCAACAAAAATAGACCACTCTTCAAGGGTGCATGACCATAAAAGATATTACTCATATAAATAGAACAACCATTATTCTCGGATTTAAATGAATAACCGTCTCGCATCAAACAAGATCCAGATATATTGTTCATGCTTAACGCTGGCACCAAATAACAATTATTCAGGTCTAAAACTAATCCCGAAGGTAGATGTAGAGGTAGCGTGCCGACGGCGATCACATCGACTTTGGAACCATTTCCCACGCGCATCGTCACCTCGTCCTTAGCCAATCTTCGCTTAATCCGTAGTCCCTGTTTCGAGTTGCAAATATTAGCAACAGAACCAGTATCAAATACCCAGGTACTACTGCGAGCATTAGTAAGGTACACATCAATAACATGTATATCACATATATCTTTGTTCACCTTGCCATCCTTCTTATCCGCCAAATACTTGGGGCAGTTCCGCTTCCAGTGACCAGTCCCTTTGCAGTAGAAGCACTCAGTCTCAGGCTAAGGTCCAGACTTGGGCTTCTTCACTTGAGCATCAGCTTGCTTTCCGTTCTTCTTGAAGTTCCCCTTCTTCCCTTTACCCTTTTTCTTGAAACTGGTGGTCTTGTTGACCATCAACACTTGATGCTCCTTCTTGATTTCTACCTCTGCAGCCTTTAGCATTGCGAAGAGCTCGGGAATCGTCTTATCCATCCCTTGCATGTTATAGTTCATCACGAAGCTTTTGTAGCTTGGTAGCAGTGATTGAAGAACTCTGTCAATGACACTATCAACCGGAAGATTAACTCCCAGCCGAGTCAAGTGATTATGATACCCAGACATTTTGAGTATATGCTCACTGACAAAACTATTCTCCTCCATTTTGCAGCTATAGAACTTATTGGAGATTTGATATCTCTCAATCCGGGCATTTGCTTGAAATATTAACTTCAAATCCTGGAACATCTCATATGCTCCATGACGTTCAAAATGACGTTGAAGTACCGGTTCTAAGCCGTAAAGCATGGCACACTGAACTATTGAGTAGTCATCAGCTTTGCTCTGCCAGGCATTCACAACGTCCGGCGTTGCTCCTGCAGCAGGTCTTGCACCTAGCGGTGCTTCCAGGACGTAATTCTTCTGTGCAGCAATGAGGATAATCCTCAATTTACGGACCCAGTCCGTGTAGTTGCTACCATCATCTTTCAACTTAGCTTTCTCTAGGAACGCATTAAAATTCAAAGGAACTGTAGCACGGGCCATTGATGTACAACAACATAGACATGCAAAATACTATCAGGTACTAAGTTCATGATAAATTGAAGTTCAATTAATCATATTACTTAAGAACTCCCACTTAGATAGACATCCCTCTAATCATCTAAGTGATCACGTGATCCAAATCAACTAAACCATGTCCGATCATCACGTGAGATGGAGTAGTTTTCATTGGTGAACATCACTATGTTGATCATATCTACTATATGATTCACGCTCGACCTTTCGGTCTCAGTGTTCCGAGGCCATATCTGCATATGCCAGGCTCGTCAAGTTTAACCCGAGTATTCTGCGTGTGCAAAACTGGCTTGCACCCGTTGTATGTGAACGTAGAGCTTATCACACCCGATCATCACGTGGTGTCTCGGCACGAAGAACTTTCGCAACGGTGCATACTCAGGGAGAACACTTGTACCTTGAAATTTAGTGAGAGATCATCTTATAATGCTACCGCCGAACTAAGCAAAATAAGATGCATAAAGGATAAACATCACATGCAATCAATATAAGTGATATGATATGGCCATCATCATCTTGTGCCTTTGATCTCCATCTCCAAAGCACCGTCATGATCACCATCATCACCAGCGCGACACCTTGATCTCCATCGTAGTATCGTTATCGTCTCGCCAACTATTGCTTCTACGACTATCGCTACCGCTTAGTGATAAAGTAAAAACAATTACAGGGCGATTGCATTGCATACAATAAAGTGACAACCATATGGCTCCTGCCAGTTGCCGATAACTCTGTTACAAAACATGATCATCTCATACAATAAAATTTAGCATCATATCTTGACCATATCACATCACAACATGCCCTGCAAAAACAAGTTAGACGTCCTCTACTTTGTTTTTGCAATTTTTACGTGGCTGCTACGGGCCGAGCAAGAACCGTTCTTATCTACGCATCAAAACCACAACGATTTTTTGTCAAGTGTGCTGTTTTAACCTTCAACAAGGACCGGGCGTAGTCACACTCGATTCAACTAAAGTTGGAGAAACTGACACCCGCTAGCGACCTGTGTGCAAAGCACGTCGGTAGAACCAGTCTCGCGTAAGCGTACGCGTAATGTCGGTCCGGGCCGCTTCATCCAACAATACAGCCGAATCAAAGTATGACATGCTGGTAAGCAGTATGACTATTATCGCCCACAACTCTTTGTGTTCTACTCGTGCATATAACATCTACGCATAGACCTGGCTCGGATGCCACTGTTGGGGAATGCAGTAATTTCAAAAAAATTCCTACGCACACGCAAGATCCATCTAGGTGATGCATAGCAACGAGAGGGGTGAGTGTTGTCCATGTACCCTCGTAGACCGAAAGCGGAAGCGTTATGAAAACGCGGTTGATGTAGTCGTACGTCTTCACGATCCGACCGATCCTGGTACCGAAAGTATGGCACCTCCGCGATCTGCACACGTTCAGCTCGGTGATGTCCCACGAACTCTAGATCCAGCTGAGTGTCGAGGGAGAGCTTCATCAGCATGACGACGTGATGACGATGATGATGAAGTTACCGACGCAGGGCTTCGCCTAAGCACTACAACGATATGACCGAGGTGGAAATCTGTGGAGGGGGGCACCGCACACGGCTAAACAATCAACTTGTGTGTCTATGGGGTGCCCCCTCCCCCGTATATAAAGGAGGGGAGGAGGAGGCCGGCCGGCCCTAGAGGGCGCGCCAGGGGGGAGGAATCCTCCTAGTAGGAGTAGGATTCCTCCTTTCCTAGTCCTACTAGGAGGGGGAGGGAGAGGGAAAGAGGGGCCGCACCCCCTCCCCTAGTCCAATTCAGACTCCCTTGGGGGGAGGGGCGCCACCTCCTGGCTGCTTCCCTCTCTCTCCCCTAACCCACTAAGGGCCCAATAACTTCCGGGGGGGGGGGGGGTCCGGTAACCCTTCGGCACTCCGGTTTTATCTAAAACCTTCTGGAACACTTTCGGTGTCTGAATAACATGGTCCAATATATCAATCTTCATGTCTCGATCATTTTGAGACTCCTCGTCATGTCCATGATCACATACGGGACTCTGAACAATCTTTGGTACATCAAAACACATAAACTCATAATACCGATCGTCACCGAACGTTAAGCGTGCGGACCCTACGGGTTCGAGAACTTTGTAGACATGACCGAGACTCATAGCCGGTCAATAACCAATAACGGAACCTGGATGCTCATATTGGTTCCTACATATTCTACGAAGATCTTTATCGGTCAAACCGCATAACAACATACGTTGTTCCCTTTGTCATCGGTATGTTACTTGCCCGAGATACGATCGTCGGTATCTCAATACCTAGTTCAATCTCATTACCGGCAAGTCTCTTTACTCATTTCGTATGCATCATCCCGCAACTAACTCATTAGTCACATTGCTTGCAAGGCTTATAGTGATGTGCATTACCGAGAGGGCCCAAAGATACCTCTTCGACAATCGGAGTGACAAATCCTAATCTCGATCTATGCCAACTCAACCAACACCATTGGAGACACCTGTAGAGCATCTTGATAACCACCCAGTTATGTTGTGACGTTTGATAGCACACAAAGTGTTCTTCTGGTATTCGGGAGTTGCATAATCTCATAGTCATAGGAACATGTATTAGTCATGAAGAAAGCAATAGCAACAAACTAAACGATCAAGTGCTAAGCTAACGGAATGGGTCAAGTCAATCACATCATTCTCTAATGATGTGATCCCATTAATCAAATGACAACTCATGTCTATGGCTAGGAAACTTAACCATCTTTGATTCAACGAGCTAGTCAAGTAGAGGCATACTAGTGACACTCTGTTTGTCTATGTATTCACACATGTACTAAGTTTCTGGTTAATACAATTCTAGCATGAATAATAAAAATTTATCATGATATAAGGAAATATAAATAACAACTTTATTATTGCCTCTAGGGCATATTTCCTTCAGTACTTCCATGCTCACCTCGCCTCTTCTCCTCCGTCTAACAGTTTGTCTTTGCTAGTGCAAGTTGTTGTGAGGAGATGTTCTTGTCCAAGTTCATTTGAAAGGATGACACGGGAGGTGCAGTCTTGAGAGGTAAGACTATCCTCTGGCATGATATACAAATCTTCTGCTATGTTCTCATCATGGGGACATGCCGTTGTATGTGAATCAACTAGTGCACTGTGTATGATTGCTCAAGATCTTATTTGTACTGGAGTAGGGCAAATAGTGGCGTCTCATCTTGTACGTATGCCTAATCCCCTCCACCTCATCATTGGATGTGAAGCAATCCGATAACACAAATTCATTATCTGAACTATCAGTACCATTGCCCACAACCGCATAACTCTGCTTTGAAGTCTCTTTACCACCTACAACTCCTCCATCATCCCAAAAACATTGCTTTGCTTTCTCTTCACCATTTGCAGATACTTCATCATCCCAATGACTTTGTTGTTCTGGCTCATTACAATAATGTCCTCAACATAGAGGAACCTACACCTCCATTTGTTACATAAGAGAGCATGTAGTTCACAGAATTTTCTGCAACTAATGCCATCAATCCATCAGGAAATTGTCTTCTAGAGCATAACCAATATAGGATCATGATTGCTCCTTTCTCAGCAACACATTAATGCACTTTCAGATTAGCAATGATAGTGCCTAAGCTCAAACTGTGATTCTCAACATGAGAAATTTCCTCTCTGCCTCCAACATATTGCAAATTGATACCCTCACGCACTAACACACCATTGAAATACAACCACACAACCAAGAAATGTAGAGGATCCACTCGATCTACAAGAGATGGGACAACAAATCAATAACTAAACTCACCGGCACGACTACATTTAGGGCTTCAGCGATATAGATGATCCATTGGAAGGAGGGGTGGAGCAGGGGAGAAGACTTTACCGTGTTGAGATCGACTGTGCCGGTGGTTAGGTGCAACGCCTCCCTTCGGCAGTCTCCGGTGGCAGAAGATGTGGAGGTCCTTGGGACAATGTCGGCTCTAGTGGTGTGGACTGAATCGGGGCTCTGCTCGCTTCCGGGTTCAACACGTGGTGGTGGTGTGGCAGCACAGCTGTCTACGGAGGTGGTGGTGGTGGCGTACTTTGGCGTTCCAGGTGACTTAGCCGTTGGCGGTGGGGATTGGGATCGGGACTCGGGTGGACTGAACAAAGAGAAAGAGAGAGAGGGTAGGTTTACATGCATGCGTGCGTGGGTTATACATCCATTTTGCATCATGTTTTCTTACTATCATATATATTGTTTTTAGTCACTATTCCACTTTATGATGCAATTCTAATGACTTTTCTCTCTTAATTTACAAGATTTACATGGAGAGGGAGATTAGCAGCATCCGGAATTCTGGACCTAAAAGAGCTACAACAGAGGTACCTATTCTACAGAGCTCCAAATGACTTGAAACTTCACGAAGATTTTTTATTGAATATATAAAAAATACTGGCGCAAAGAAACATTAGAGGGGGGCCACCAGTTGCCCACAAGGCAACAGGGTGCGACCACCCCCTGGGCACGCCATGTTACCTTGTGGGCCCCACAATTTGCCTCCGATGCTCATCTTCTGCTATATGAAGGGTTTCGACATAGACAAAAAATAAGAGAAGGCTTTTGGGATGAAAACCTGGGTAGGAGCACTTTTGCTCTCTGATACATCCATTTTGCATCATGTTTTCCTAATGTTATTTATGATGTTTTTATCAATGTATTACTTTGTGGTGCAATTCTAATTCCTTTTCTCTCTTAATTTGCAAGATTTACCTGAAGAGGGAGATTGCCGGCAACTGGAATTCTAGGCCTGAAAAAGCTAACATCATAGATACCTATTCTACACAACTCTAAATGAGTTGAAATTTCATGAAGAACTATTTTAGAATATATAACAAATACTAGAAGAAAGAAATACTAGAGGGAGCCCGCCAGGTGCCCATGAGGCACCAGGGCACGCCCTGGTGGCTTGTGGGGCCCCTGACCATCCTCTGTGACCCATCTTCTGCTATATGAAGCCATTGACCTAGAAAAATAATAAGAAGAGGACTTTCAGGACGAAGCGTCGCCGTCTCGAGGCGGAACCTGGGTAGGAGCACTTTTGCTCTCCGGCAGAGCGATTCCACCGGGGATACTTCCCTTCGGGAGGGGGAAATCGAAGCCATCGACATCAATCCTCTCACTGTGGGAGGACCAATCTTCATCAACATCTTCACCAGCACCATCTCAACTCAAACCCTAGTTCATCTCTTGTATTCAATCTTTATCTCAAAACCTCAGATTGGTACCTGTGGGTTGCTAGTAGTGTTGATTACATCTTGTAGTTGATGCTAGTTGATTTATTTTGTGGAAGATTATATGTTCAGATCCTTGATGCTATTCAATACCCCTCTGATCTTGGAAATGAATATGATTTGTGAGTAGTTACTTTTGTTCTTGAGGACATGGGAGAAGTCTTGTCATAAGTAATCATGTGAATTTGGTATTCGTTCGATATTTTGATGATATGTATGTTGTTGTTTCCCTTAGCGGTGTCATGTGGACGTCGACTACATGACACTTCACCATACTTGGGCCTAAGGGAATACACTGTGGAGTAGTAATTAGATGATGGGTTGCTAGAGTGACAGAAGCTTAAACCATAGTTTATGCGTTATTCCATAAGGGGCTGATTTGGATCCATACGTTTCATGCTATGGTTAGATTTATCTTAATTCTTCTTTCATAGTTGCGGATCTTGTGAGAGGGGTTAATCATAATTGGGACGTTTGTTCAAGTAAGAGCAACACCCAAGCACCGGTACACCCACATATCAAATTATCAAAGTAGCGAATGTGAATCAAACAAACGTGATGAAAGTGACTAGATGAAATTCCATCGTGTCCTCAAGAACGCTTTACTTATTATAAGAGACCGTTCCGGCCCGTCCTTTGCTACAAAACGACTGGGCTACCTTGCTGCACATTTTCTATTGTTAGTACTTTTTGCTCATTACAAATTACCTTGCTATCAAACTAATACCGATAATTTCAGTGCTTGCAGACAATACCTTGCTGAAAACTGCCTGTCATTTCCTTCTGCTCCTCGCTGGGTTCGACACCCTTACTTATCGAAAGGACTACGATCGATCCCCTATACTTCTGGGTCATCAAGACTCTTTTCTGGCGCCATTGCCGGGGAGTGAAGTGCCTTTGGTGAGTGGAATTTGGCAAGGAAACATTTATATTATGTGCTGAAATTTACTGTTACTTGTTACTATGGAAAAGAATGCTTTGAGGGGTTTGTTCGGGGTATCTTCACACCGACCAGAGGCACAAAGAGTTTCCCCTCAACCTACTGCACCTAATGAAAATACTTACTATGAGATTCCTTCGGTTATGATAGAGAAACTGCAAGCTAATCGTTATGCACGAGATGGAACAATACATTGTGATATGCACCTAATTTATGTGGATGAAGTTTGTGGATTATTTAAGCTGGCAGGTTTATCCGAAGATGTAGTTAAGAAGAAGGTTTCCCTTTTTCTTTGGGGGGAAAGACATGGACATGGTATAGGCTATTGATGACATTAGAACTTGGGATTGGAACCGATTGAAATTGGAATTTCATCAAAAGTTTTATCCTATGCATGTGGTTCATCGTGATCGGAATTATATATATAATTTTTGGCCTTGTGAAGGAGAAAGCATCACTCAATCTTGGGGGAGGCTTAAGTACATGATGTACACATGCCCTAATCATGAGCTCTCAAGAGAAATTATGTTACATAATTTTTATGCTTGGCTTTCTCACAATGATCAAACCATGCTCGATTATTCTTCTATCGGTTCCTTTATGAATAAAACTATTGAATTCAGATGGGATCTTCTGGATAGAATTAAACGCAACTCTAAAGATTGGGAACTCGACTAAGGTAAAGAGTCAGGTATAATACTTATGTTTGATTGTGTTAAATCTTTTATGGATACTGATGCTTTTTCATAAGTTTAGCACTAAATACGGACTTGATTCTGAGATAGTAGCCTCTCTATGTGAATCATTTGCAACTCATGTTGATCTCCCTAAGGATAAGTGGTTTAAATATCACCCCCTATTAAAGAAAAGATAGAGGAACCTGTTATAGTTAAAGATGAAACTATCATTTACAATGTTGATCCAGTTGCGCCTACCGCTTAATTATATTGAGAAACCTCCTTTCCCTAGCCTGTTAGGATAAAGGAACATGTTAAAGTTTCAAGTGTGGTTAACAAAACTAATATTAGAACACCTAGACCCTCTGAACAAATTAAAGTTGAACCTAATGTTTCTATGGTTAAAGATCTCTTGGTCAATAATATTGATGGGCATGTTATTTACTTCTGTGATGAAGCTACTAGAATTGCTAAGCATGATCCTAAAGATAAGAATAAACCTATAGTGCGCATGCCTGTTTTCTCTGTTAAAATAGGAGATCATTGTTACCATGGTTTATGTGATTTAGGTGCTAGTGTGAGTGCTATTCCGTTCACCTTATATCAAGAGATTATGTATTTAGCTTGCGAATAGAGATGCTATTTCACTACTTTGGATTGTTAGAGATGTTGAAGTCTTGTGTGGAAAGATAAAATACCCTACCGATTTTCTAGTTCTTGGTTCTCCACATGGTGATTTTTGTCCCATTATATTTGGTAGACCTTTCTTGAATACAATTAATGCTAAGATTGATTGCAAAAAAGAATCTGTCAGTGTTAACTTTGGTGATGTATCTCATGAGTTTAATTTCACCAAATTCCATAGACAACCTCGTGATAAAGAATTTCCTAGTAAGGATGAAATTATTGGTCTTGCTTCTATTGCCATACCTCCTACTGATCCGATAGAACAATATTTGCTAGACCATGAGAATGATATGCATATGAATGAAAGAAATGAAATAGATCAGATATTCTTTGATCAAGTACCTATCCTTAAACATAATTTGCATGTTGAAACTCTAGGAGGTGCACCTCCTCCAAAGGGTGATCCTGTGTTTAAACTTAAGCAATTACCTGACACATTGAAATATGCTTATCTTGATGAAAAGAAGATATATCCTAATATTTTTAGTGCTAACCTTCCAGAGCATGAAGAAAAGAGGTTACTAAAAACTCTGAAGAAGCATTGTGCTACTATTGGATATACTCTTGATGATAAGGCATTAGTCCCACTCTATGTCAAGACAAGATTAATATGGAACTTGATGCTAAACCAGTCGTTGATCATCAACGACGGTTGAATCCTAAGATGAAGGATCTGGTAAGAACTGAAATATTAAAGCTTCTGGAATCAGGTATAATCTATCCCATAGCTGATAGTGGATGGGTAGGTCATGTTCATTGTGTGCCTAAGAAAGGAGGCATTACCGTTGTTCCTAACGATAAAAATGAACTTATCACACAAAGAGTTCTAACTGGTTATAGGATGGTAATTGATTTTAGGAAATTAAATGAAGCTACTAGAAAAGATCATTACCCCTTTCCTTTTATTGATCATATGTTAGAAAGATTGTCTAAGCATACACACTTCTACTTCCTTGATGGATATTCTGGTTTCTCTCAAATACCCGTGTCAAAAGAAGATCAAGAAAAAACTGCTTTTCTTGCCCTTTTGGAACTTATGCTTATAGACGTATGCCTTTTGGTTTATTCAATGCACTTGCTAACTTTCAAAGATGCATGACTACTATATTCTCTTAGTCTTGTGAAAAGATCGTTGACATTTTCATGGATTATTTTTCCGTTTACGTGACTTCTTTTGATGATTACTTAAGCAACCTTGATTGACTTTTTGCAGAGATGTGAAGAAACTAATCTTGTCTTGAATTGGGAGAAGTGACACTTTATGGTGAATGAAGGTATAGTACTTGGGCATAAAATTTTTGAACGAGGGATTGAAGTAGATAAAGCTAAAGTTGATGCAATTGAGAAAATGACATGCCCTAAAGATATTGAAGGTATAGGAAGTTTCCTTGGTCATGCTGGTTTCTATAGGAGATTTATTAAAGACTTCTCTAAAATTTCTAGGCCTCTAATTAATCTCATTCAAAAATATGTTCCGTTTGTTTTTTATGATGATTCTGTAGAAGCCTTTAAAATACTTAAGAAAGCATTAGTCTCTGCACCCATTGTTCAAGCACCTGATTAGAAACTACCATTAGAAATTATGTGTGATGTTAGTGATTGCGCTGTTGATACTGTTCTAGGACAAAGAGTTGATAAGAAAATAAAGGTTGTCCATTATGCTAGCAAAACTCTAGACAGTGCTGAAAGAAATTATGCTACTACCAAGAAAGATTTTTTCGCAGTTGTGTTTGCATGTGATAATTCAGATCTTATATTGTTGATTCCAAAGTAATTATTCACGCTGATCATGCTGCTATTAAACCTAGTTTGATTAGGTGGATTCTTTTGCTACAATAATTTGACTTGCATATTATTGATAGAAAGGGAGTTGAGAATCCGGTAGCTGATAATTTGTCTAGAATGGAAAATGTTCATGATGACCCACTGCCTTTTGAATTTTTTTGAATTTCCCACTGCCTTTTGATGATAGCTTTCCTGATGAATAATTAGTTGTCATAAATGCTTCTCGTAATACTCCTTGGTATGCAGACTACGCTAATTACATTGTTGCAATATATACCACCTAGTTTCACATACCAACAAAAAGAAAAAGTTCTTCTTTGATTTAAGACATTACTTTTGGAATTATCCACATATTTATAAAGAAGGAGTAGATGGTATTGTTAGACGTTGTGTACCTGAGTATGAACAGGAACAAATCCTACTGAAGTGTCATTCCGAGGCATACGGAGGACACCATGCTGGTGATAGAACTGAAGGAAATATGCCCAAGAGGCAATAACAAAGTTGCTATTTATATTTCCTTATATCATGATAAATGTGTATTATTCATGCTAGAATTATATTAACCGGAAACTTAGTACATGTGTGAATACACAGACAAACAGAGTGTCACTAGTATGCCTCTACTTGACTAGCTCGTTGAATCAAAGATGGTTAAGTTTCCTAGCCATAGACATGAGTTGTCATTTGATTAACGGGATCACATCATTAGAGAATGATGTGATTGACTTGACCCATTCCGTTAGCTTAGCACTTGATCATTTAGTTTGTTGCTATTGCTTTCTTCATGACTTATACATGTTCCTATGACTATGATATTATGCAACTCCCGAATACCGAAGGAACACTTAGTGTGCTATCAAACGTCACAACATAACAGGGTGATTATAAAGATGCTCTACAGGTGTCTCCGATGGTGTTTGTTGAGTTGGCATGGATCGAGATTAGGATATGTCACTCCGATTGTCGGAGAGGTATCTCTGGGCCCTTTTGGTAATGCACATCACAATAAGCCTTGCAAGCAATGTGACTAATGAGTTAGTTACGAGATGATGCATTACGGAATGAGTAAAGAAACTTTCCGGTAACGAGATTGAACTAGGTATTGAGATACCGACGATCGAATCTCGGGCAAGTAACATACTGATGACAAAGGGAACAATGTATGTTGTTATGCGGTTTGACCGATAAAGATGTTCCTAGAATATGTAGGAACCAATATGAGCATCCAGGTTCCGCTGTTGCTTATTGACCGGAGATGAGTCTCGGTCATGTCTACATAGTTCTCGAACCCGTAGGGTCCGCACGCTTAACGTTCGATGACGATCGGTATTATGAGTTTATGTGTTTTGATGTACCGAAGGTTGTTCGGAGTCCCGGATGTGATCACGGACATGACGAGGAGTCTCTAAATGGTCGAGACATAAAGATTGATATATTGGACGACTATATTCGGACACCGGAAGTGTTCCGGAGAAGTTTCGGATAAAACCGGAGTGCCGGAGGGTTATCGGAACCCCCGGGGGAACTAATGGGCCTCGATGGGCCTTAGTGGAGAGAGAGGGGCGGCCAGGGCAGGCCGCGCGCCCCCTCCCCCTTGAGTCCGAATTGGACTAGGAGGGGGGCGCCCCCCTTTCCTTCTCCCTCTCCCTCCCCTTCCTTCCCCCTCACTCCCTTTTGGTGGAAACCTACTAGGACTTGGAGTCCTAGTAGGATTCCCCTCTTGGGGGTGCGCCAAGGAGGGCCGGCCGGCCTCCCCCCTTGCTCCTTTATATATGGGGGTAGGGGGGCACCCCAAGACACACAAGTTGATTGTTTAGCCGTGTGCGGTGCCCCCCTCCATCGATTTCCACCTCGGTCATATCGTTGTAGTGCTTAGGCGAAGCCCTGCGTCGGTAACTTCATCATCACCGTCATCACGCCGTCGTGCTGACGGAACTCTCCCTCGACTTCAGCTGGATCTAGAGTTCGTGGGACGTCACCGAGCTGAACGTGTGTAGATCGCGGTGGTGCCATACTTTCGGTGCTAGGATCGGTCGGATCATGAAGACATACGACTACATCAACCGCGTTGTCATAACGCTTCCGCTTTTGGTCTATGAGGGTACGTGGACAACACTCTCCCCTCTCGTTGCTATGCATCACCTAGATGGATCTTGCGTGTGCGTAGGAATTTGTTTGAAATTACTACATTCTCCAACAGTGGCATCCAAGCCAGGTCTATACGTAGATGTTATATGCACAAGTAGAACACAAAGAGTTGTGGCCGATAATAGTCATACTGCTTACCAGCATGTCATACTTTGATTCGGCGGATTGTTGGATGAAGCGGTTGTCGGTGTCAAAACCGGCGGATCTCGGGTGATAACCCACAAGTATAGGGGATCACAACAGTTTTCGAGGGTAGAGTATTCAACCCAAATTTATTGATTCGACACAAGGGGAGCCAAAGAATATTCTCAAGTATTAGCAGTTGAGTTGTCAATTCAACCACACCTGGATAACTTAGTATCTGCAGCAAAATATTTAGTAGCAAAGTAGTATGGAAGTAACGGTAACAGTAGCAAAAGTAATATTTTTGGGTTTTGTAGTGATTGTAACAATAGCAACGGTAAAGTAAATAAGCGGAGAACAATATGTAAAAAGCTCGTACGCATTGGATCGGTGATGGAGAATTATGCCGGATGCGGTTCATCATGTAACAGTCATAACATAGGGTGACACAGAACTAGCTCCAATTCATCAATGTAATGTAGGCATGTATTCCGAATATAGTCATATGTGCTTATGGAAAAGAACTTGCATGACATCTTTTGTCCTACCCTCCCATGGCAGCGGGGTCCTAATGGAAACTAAGGGATATTAAGACCTCCTTTTAATAGAGTACCGGACCAAAGCATTAACACATAGTGAATACATGAACTCCTCAAACTACGGTCATCACCGGGAGTGGTCCCGATTATTGTCACTTCGGGGTTGCCGGATCATAACACATAGTAGGTGACTATAGACTTGCAAGATAGGATCAAGAACTCACATATATTCATGAAAACATAATAGGTTCAGATCTGAAATCATGGCACTCGGGCCCTAGTGACAAGCATTAAGCATAGCAAAGTCATAGCAACATCAATCTCAGAACATAGTGGATACTAGGGATCAAACCCTAACAAAACTAACTCGATTACATGATAAGTCTCATCCAACCCATCACCGTCCAGCAAGCCTACGATGGAATTACTCACGCACTGCGGTGACCATCATGAAATTGGTGATGGAGGATGGTTGATGATGATGACGGCGATGGATTCCCCTCGCCGGAGCCCCGAACGGACTCCAGATCAGCCCTCCCGAGAGAGTTTAGGGCTTGGTGGCGCGTAAAACGCAATGAATCTTTCTCTCTGATTTTTTTCTCCCTGAACACGAATATATAGAGTTGGAGTTGAGGTCGGTGAAGCTCCAGGGGGCCCACGAGGCAGGGGGGCGCGCCCAGGGGGCAGGCGCGCCCCCACCCTCGTGGAAAGGGTGTGGCCCCCCTGGCCTTGATTCTTTCGCCAGTATTTTTTATATTTTCCAAAAATAATCTTTGTTGATTTTCAGGTCATTCCGAGAACTTTTGTTTCTGCACACAAAAATAACACCATGGCAATTCTGCTGAAAACAGCGTCAGTCCGGGTTAGTTCCATTCAAGTCATGCAAGTTAGAGTCCAAAACAAGGGCAAAAGTGTTTGGAAAAGTAGATACGACGGAGACGTATCAACTCCCCAAGCTTAAACCTTTGCTTGTCCTCAAGCAATTCAGTTGATAAACTGAAAGTGATAAAGAAAAACTTTTACAAACTCTGTTTGCTCTTGTTGTTGTAAATATGTAAAGCCAGCATTCAAGTTTTCAGCAAAGATAATGAACTAACCATATTCACAATAATTCTTAGGTCTCATGTTTACTCATGTCAATGACATAATCAACTAGCGAGCAATAATAATAAATATCGGATGACAACACTTTCTCAAAACAATCATGATATGATATAACAAGATGGTATCTCGCTAGCCCTTTCTGAGACCGCAAAACATAAATGCAGAGCACCTTTAAAGATCAAGGACTGACTAAACATTGTAATTCATGGTAAAAGAGATCCAGTCATAGTCATACCCAATATAAATTAATAGTAATGGATGCCAATGACATCGGTGCTCTCCAGCTGGTGCTTTTTAATAAGAGGGTGATGACTCAACATAAAAGTAAATAGATAGGCCCTTCGCAGAGGGAAGCAGGGATTTGTAGAGGTGCCAGAGCTCGATTTTAAAGCAGAGATAAATAATATTTTGAGCGGCATACTTTCATTGTCAACATAACAACCAAGAGATGGCGATATCTTCCATGCTACACACATTATAGGCGGTTCCCAAACAGAATGGTAAAGTTTATACTCCCCCTCCACCAACAAGCATCAATCCATGGCTTGCTCGAAACAACGAGTGCCTCCAACTAACAACAGTCCCGGGGGAGTTTTGTTTGCAATTATTTTGATTCGATTTGCATAAAGCATGGGACTGGGCATCCAGGTGACCAGCCATTTTCTCGTGAGTGAGGAGTGGAGTCCACTCCTCTTGATAATAACCCGCCTAGCATGGAAGATACGGACAACCCTAGTTGATACATGAGCTATTCGAGCATACAAAATAGAATTTCATTTGAAGGTTTAGAGTTTGGCACATACAAATTTACTTGGAACGGCAGGTAGATACCGCATATAGGAAGGTATAGTGGACTCATATGGAATAACTTTGGGGTTTAAGGGATTGGATGCACAAGCAGTATTCCCGCTTAGTACAAGTGAAGGCTAGCAAAAGACTGGGAAGCGACCAACTAGAGAACGACAACAGTCATGAACATGCATTAAAATTAATAAACATCGAGTGCAAGCATGAGTAGGATATAATCCACCATGAACATAAATATCGTGAAGGCTATGTTGATTTGTTTCAACTACATGTGTGAACATGTGCCAAGTCAAGTCACTCGAATCATTCAAAGGAGGATACCGCCCCATCATACCACATCACAACTATTTTAATAGCATCTTGGCACGCAAGGTAAACCATTATAAACTCCTAGCTAATTAAGCATGGCATAAGTAACTATAATCTCTAATTGTCATTGCAAACATGTTTATTCATAATTGGCTGAATCAGGAACGATGAACTAATCATATTTACAAAAACAAGAGAGGTCGAGTTCATACCAGCTTCTCTCATCTCAATCAGTCCATCATATATCGTCATAATTGCCTTTCACTTGCACGATCGAATGATGTGAATAATAATAATAGTGCACGTGCATTGGACTAAGCTGGAATCTGCGAGCATTCAATAAAAAGGAGAAGACAAGGCAATATGGGCTCTTGGTTAAATCAACAATAATGCATATAAGAGCCACTTCAACGTTTTCATTATGGTCTTCTCCTATCGACCCCCAAAGGAAAGAAAAGAAATAAAACTATTTACACGGGAAAGCTCCCAACAAGCAAAAGAAGAACGGAAATCTTTTTGGGTTTTCTTTTAATTATTACTACTACAGCAAGAAAGTAAACTAGCTAAAAGCTAAAACTAATTTTTTTTGTTTTTCTTAAGGTTTAACAAACACACAAGAAGAAAGCATAAAAAAGAAAATAAACTAGCATGGATAATACAATGAAAAAGTATGAGCACGGACAACTAGCATGAGCGTGTGAACATAAATGTAACGTCGGTGAGAGATACGCACTCCCCCAAGCTTAGGCTTTTGGCCTAAGTTGGTCTATTGCCATGGCTGGCCTGGCGGATATCCAAAGTTATAGTTGGGGTCGTACTGAGATGTAGATGTTATTGCATCGTGGGTTGCAGCTTGGAGGCGAGCTATCTCAGCCCTCCTCTCGTACTCGTTCGCCTCCTCCCTGGTTATGAAATATCTCCCCTTCGCCTGAAAGTCAAAGAAAGTAGGAGCAGGGAGAGTGACGTGATAGGTGCGTCGTCTGTCAAAGATTAGTCGGTACTGGAGGAACTGATCGTTCCTCTCAACAAAACGATGACGAACCACATCCTCATAATCTAAATGAATAGGAGGCAACTCAATATCATACTCATGTATGGGTATATTAAGAAAATTAGCTAAATGGGTTGCATAAATTCCACCAAAGAAATCTCCATTAAATCTTTTATTATGCAACCTACGTGCAACAATGGCTCCCAAATTATAATGTTTATCTCCAAATACAGCACTCCTAAGAACACTGAGGTCGCGGACACACATGTGACATGCTTCATCCTTACCATTTATGCACCTACCTATGAAGAGAGCAAAATAATGTATAGCAGGAAAATTAATGCTCCCTATGGTAGCTTGTGCTATGTCTCTAGATTCCCCCACAGTTATACTAGCAAGAAAATCTCTAAATTCAGATTTGCGAGGTTCACTAGGACTACCCCATTGTGGAAGTTTGCAAGCAGTATTAAAATCCTCTAAGTCCATAGTATAAGAATTTTCATAAAGATCAAACATGACAGTTTGAGAATTGCGTGACGATGAAAATTCAAACCTCCTCACAAAGGAATTAGTGAGATAGTGGTACTGACGGCACTTATCTGCCTCGAAGCTCACAAGATCAGCGTTACACACATATGCGTTAAATTCTTCCTTGATTCCTGCTCGATCCATGAAGTCCTCTGAAGGCCATTCACAAGCCCGCACTTGAGCGTCCCTTGGTGGTTCATTGCCGGCATCACGCATTGCGAGCCTGGGTCCTTGCTTCCTTGAAGGGCCACCTTGGTACATTTTGTGACACCCAAATTTTTATTTGGATTTTTCAAAAGATTTTATTTGACTTGAGGGAGGTGATTGAAATTTTTTTTCTTCAAAAGAACTCTCCCTTTCAAATATTTTTTCTTCTTTATGGCAAAGGTCTTATTTGGATTCACCCAAGATCTGTCTTTGGTCTTGGAGGTTCTTGCTTTTTATTTGGACTCAAGACAAAATGTTTTTCATTTGGGGAAAATGACTTTTGAAAATCTTTTTGAAAATGCACTATGGCTTTTGGAATAATCCCTTGCCACTTTCAACAATTCCCTCTTGCCATGGCCTTAGTGCAAATCCATTCTCCTAACCCTCCCCTCATCTTTGGATCATGTTTTGCATCAAATCCAGCAAGTTGTACCTCTCCATATAAATTTTTCCATTCAAAACATATTCTAACAAATTTCTGTCTTCTATTCTAGCCATTGGTGATTTACAAAGGAACTCCACTTTCTGTTTTGATTTTTGCCCCCAAACCTTTTTCCCTTCCTAGTCCTTTGAACCCTCAACCAAGATCCATGAAGATCCACTGGCCTTCAGTTCAAAATTTTCAAACTACACTTGCTGCAAGTTTGGACCAGATTTGTCAAATTTGGTGAAATTCATTCAAATCTTTCTCCAAAAATTCCAAGTAAAATCAGGCAGCTTCTGGGTGCTTTGAGTGGTCACCTCACCAAGTCCCAGCTCCAGGAAATTTTTTCTCATTGCCAAATCATTCTGTCGAACACCTGCAGTGCATTGTCAATATCAAGTTCAATTAAGTTCAGAGAACATTTCAGTGCACTGTCGTTTTCTTCAGAACCCGACGTCGATCTCGCCAGTGCCGCCGTGTCGCCGTGTGCCCTGTCCCCTCCCCCTTGTCCTCTGCACTGCACGAACGTCTGGCACCTTGCGGACGTCGGCGACGAGCAGCAGAAGGTGCGCCGCCCCGTGACCGACGCCAGCGGCGGCTTTGCGGCCGCCAGAGAGAGGCGCGGCGCTAACGGCGCCACCCAGCGCCGCCCAAGCCACCGGAGCTCGCCGCGTGGCCTTCCACTCCCCAGAACACGCTGCCACTCTCATCGTGAACCGCAGGGCGCGGAGCGCCGTCTCTGCCGCCGACGTGCCCGTGCGGGCACCCCACCGTGGACCGGCGCCGTTACGCCAAGACCAGCGGAGATTAGCGGGGGAACGACACCAGTAACTTCCACTGATGCTGCCTGGCCACTCAAACCTCCTGCCAATCCACTGCATCGCCGTAATCGCTCGCCGGAGATTCCTCGTTCACGACCACCCCGTCGATCCGCCTATAAATAGAGGCCCCGAGCTTCAACTCGAACCCACACCATCCCTGCACTCCACCTAGAGCACGCCTAGCCACTGGAAGGGCCCCGAGGAGGTCTCCTTCCTCGACTCCGGCCGCCGCGACCCGCCACGGGATCCAGCTCGATTCGCTCCCGTGCGTGTGCCTCTGCCTCCCATCTCTTGCCAGTAGCTTCACTATGCATCCCTCCTTCTGACCCGCGCTTCAATTCGAAGTTTGCAGCCCTCCACCGGAGTTCTCCACCACCACCCGAGCCGCCGTCCGCCGGAGGAAGTGTCGCCGTCGACGTGGTGCTCTCCGACGGTCGAGTCCACCACCCACCGACGCGGAAGGACACGCTGAAGCTCTTGGTACCCTCCGATCCTCCTGACTCGCCGTGGTTCGACGCCGGCGTCCACCGCAGTCTTCGGGCGCCGGCGAGCCTTTTTTAAACCTGACATGTGGGACCCCCTGTCAGCCTCTGTTCTATTCTCCCTCGAACCGTTTTCTGTTGGCGCCTTCGGGCAAAATACGCTTTCCCTCTTGAGCTTGCGCATTTCCAATCGAACCGTTTTCTGTTTTCTCAGTTAAAACCCTGGGACTTTTCTATTTCATTACAGATGGGTCCCTGGACAGAAACCTTTATAACTTTTTAATAAAAAGGAATTTTTGAGTGATTCTTTTTCTGACCTTCTTAAAATTTTTTCTAGTTTTTTATGGGATTTATTTGGAAACTTTTTGGAGAAGTTTCTGTGCACGCATTGGTTTTCACGTTAGTGCCCGTTTTCGTTATTGCGGTAGGTTCCGGAAGAGGTGACGGAGCCGCGAACTTCGCCGAGCTAGACTCCGACTTCTCCGAACCAGGCAAGCATGTTTGAACTTTGATATGATAAGTGTTTTGCATGTTGCGTGACAGTTTGTGCGGGGCATATGAGTGACAGTGAGTACCTCGCTGCTTGTGAGGCAACTACCCGCATGTTCCAAAGTTGCGATGATCTCTGATGAGAGATGGCCTAATCATGTGGTGACATGAAGGGCAGCAAGGTGGTACTGTTGTAGCATACCAGCCTTGCGTCATCCGATGAATTCCGACGTTAACGTGGACGGAGTCACGTTATTGTTCTTTTCCCCTCCGTGCTGCCACATGTTTCATTTGCCAGGATGCGGTTTAGTAAGTTGGTAACCTTTTTCCGTGTACACACCAAACAGAGGGGCCGGGATGATGGTACCTTGGCCCAGGATTAAAGCCAGTCATCCGGTCAGGGGGCATGGGTGTTTCCGGTTGGGACCGAGAGGGGGGCACCCCCTTAGAGCGCGCGTATAGAAATTTGATCCCATGCTACGCGAGGTTGTAGCCTCCCCGTCTCAAGGTTTTTCTTGAACGTTGCCAAGGGTGATCCCTGCCTTCGGAATGTTGAATGGGTGTGTACTGGTTAGACGTGTTTCTTCCAAAACACCGTAAACGGAACTAGTCCCCGTGAGTACTGAAATCCGTTGGCTGTGGTTAAGTACAAACTCTGCAGAGTCAAATTCTTCCAAGTCATCGTATCCATGATCAAGTAGTGAAATCAGTATATCCATATCTATCTGCGTGGAAAACTTGTCCCCGGTGAACAAACTCAAGTGGTAAACCCAGTTTAATTATTATTTCTGTGGATGGACTAACCTTATATTTGTCTCGTACTTGTGATAATTTATACTCTCGAGCTAATGAATTTTTGAGCTACAATATAAGCCCTTTATGTGATGTCGCTCAGACGTCCGACTGTGGCATGTTCGTCTTTTATTTTCTGTTATAAGCCCTTTATGTGATGTCGCTCAGACGTCCGACTGTGGCATTATTATTATTCTTGCAGTTTCCTCTCGAGGAGTCATTCAGACACTTGTTTGGCACCAGTATTATTATTCTGCAGTTTCCTCTCGAGGAGTCATTCAGACACTCGTTTGGCACTAGTATTACTATTCTTGCAGTTTCCTCTCGAGGAGTCTTTCAGACCCTCGTTTGGCACCCAGTACTTATTATCTCTATGTCTGAACGCATTGGTTAACTTGTTTATATGCTTCATGTTTACATTTGTTATATCTTATGTCCAAACTGTCTTGCGAGTACTTTCATAGTACTCACCTGGCTTGTTGATTTGGCCAGATGTTGACGAAGGCGATCTCTTGGATGAAGAGTTTGATAGCGCGTCCGACGCCTAGAGGAATCCCAGTTAGTCCTGCGCGATCCCGGATATTGGTCACTTGTATTATATACGCTTCCGCCACCCGTTATAAGTCTCCTCGAGCCTCACTCCGACGATCGAAGAGCTGTAGTCTTCAGGAGTCATATCACTCACTTCGTAGTGATATTCCCACCACCGTTATTATCGTGAGTCAGTAGTTATGCCACCCTGTCGGAGTAATTGGACACGGGTATCCCGAAGACGACGAGACAATATTTCAAGACATCGGGGCTAGCAAAGCCCCTTAGTCCGACTGCCCGGCCGCTCCTGCCGGCTCCCCGTCCGACTGCTCCACCCGGCCGGCTGCCAGCTGACCGACTGCATCGACTAGCCGGCTGCCGACTGCAGTCCGACCCGGCATCGACAAGACACCGACGAGACGGTCGTACCCGAGCACTATTCACGTGTCATCCCCGCCATCATGTATAGTGTCACTTGTCCCCTGGCACTATTTATGAAGTGACCCAGGGGACAAGCATGACATGCACCATGCCTTACCCATGCCCACTAGCTAGCTTACATACTAAGCTACCCTCTCCTATAAAAGGAGACACACATCCATCCATCCATGGATGGACTCACGTACACAACAAGCAAGCTAGCTAGCAATAGAGCTAGCTAGCCATCCATCCATCCATTCCCACGGGCATGCATGCCCAAGCACCACATACGGCCATGCTCATGGCCGGCCACTAAAGCATGCCTGGTGCATGCATATACGGAGCCAGATGCCCATGGCACTGACCCCAGATACAGCTCTAGGAGCACTTTGTACTGCCCGATGTACACCCCAGATATATATGCTCAGACATGCAGGAGTAGGGGTATTATCTCTCCGGAGAGCCCCGAACCTAGGTAAACTAGCGCGTGCTACTCGCATACCCGCTCCCGGTCCTATCAGCAGCAGTCTTACCCTCACACAAAGCCCTTGTGGCATCTGTCGACTCACACCCCCCCGTGAGAATACCACGACACACCCTATCCGCCGTCTTGTTTTATCGGCATGCATGTAATAAATTGTTGGGCAATTTCCGCTCAACTTTGTATTATATTCAGTACTCCTGGTATTTTTCTTCTGTGACCATGATATTGTCTACCAGTGAGAAGGAATTCTTCCTTACTGGTCCGTAAAAGGGATTGGTCTCTCAATAATTATATTATTGAAAAACCGGTCGTGACAAGCTTGGTACCAGAGCCAGGCTGACTGTAGGAAGCCACTAGGAGCGATCGCTAATCGGTTATTAGCGTCTTTTGTGCTTTTTCAACATTTTGCAAATTGTAGCTATTTTCTGTTGGTCATCATAAATTTATGACATGACTACTCAGAATTTTTGCCTACTTTTGTAGATGGCTGGCAGTAGCTGTGAGAATCGAGTGTTCGCGAACGTGCCCGAGGGGTTTGTCAAGCTCCTCGTCTCCATCACCAAGCTCGCGATCGGGCCAGCAGCCCGCCCGGAGTTCACGCTCTATCAGCACAAGCTCAGCGACGACGTGTCTATGCACCAAGCTGTGGTGCAATTCAAGGGAGGACGTTCTGCAGCTCGCCATTTCCGTTTTGTGGGAAGGGCCATGCCTACGGAGAGGCATGCCATGCAGATGGCTTCCCGTGAGGCGATAGCTCGTCTTCGGGACATCCTTCCTACGATGAAGACTCGTCGCTACCGCTACCTCCCATGCCATGTGCCTTACACCAGTCACTATGCATTCGCCTGCCATCGGGGAGAGCGAGATGAAGCCATCGAGATGGTTGTGGAGTATCTCAAGGCTCTGGAGGAGTCTTTCGACAACCTCGTAGACGATCTCGTGGCTGCCCGCATGGACTTAGTCCGGGGCGGTCCTGCCAGCAAGAAGGAGCTTCTCCACACGGCACCGCCTCTGACTTTCGTCTCGTCTTCAGCCTCTTATGCACCGGCCGTTTTGGCCACTGCTCGCCGTCTGCCTACCACTGAGGAGTTCGACCGAGTCATCGCTCCTACTCCAGTCAGAGCTGCACCGCCTGCCGCACCCGCTCTACCACCCGTCACTCCCGCGCCATCACCGCAGCGCAGCGTTACGCGCCAGGAGCCAGCTAGAGAGGAGGTGGAGGTTGATTCTCCTGGACCGCTGAGTCTTGCCATCGGCAAAGGGAAGGAAATCTTCACCATCTCCGACTGAGAGCGCCGAGTAGCCGCGCGTTATGTCTGCTTGTATGATGTGTTTCCTCTGTATGCTAGTTTGTATGGGTGTGTTTGCTGCCTTCCGGAGGAGTACGCTAGCCTAAATAACATGTCAGGAATGTGTACGCGCATCCTGAGTGCTGTATCATGTGTTTGTATTTCGCGTGTAAGATTTGTGTTAAGCAGTCTTTTCTACATGCAAAACCACTTATGTTTTCCTTGAAAACCTTGAGGTCTTTTAAATTGTTGCCTTTGCAAAGTTTTCCTTGTGCTGCACAGTTTTTTCTCATGGGCTTTACAAAATAATACCCCAGACTGGAAAAATGTCTCGTCCGTGGACTCGCTCCATGCCCAATCAGCCAGAAGAGGTTTATGGGACACATACTAGCAACAATTTCACTCAGGGTCAGTCCAGTCAACAAGACAGCGAAGCAGCCCTGTCTCAAGTCTGCCGTCTCTTCGAGCAAAGCCAACAACAGCACCAAGAGATGATGAATCATGTCATCAATATGGGGAACCACCGTGAACCCTATCAACCACACTCCAAGTTATCTGAGTTACAGAAGACTCGCCCCTCAACTTTTGCTCACACCGATAGGCCGCTGGAAGCCGATGATTGGCTTCGTGACATTGAAAGGAAACTAATTATTGCTCAGTGTTCAGATCATGAGAAGGTGCTTTATGCACCACACTACATTACTGGAGCAGCTGCAGCATGGTGGGAGAACTTCCTACACATGCATCCCAGTGAACACAACATCACCTCGGAAGAGTTCAAGGAAGGCTTCCGTGGGGCACACATCCCCAGGAGCATCATAAAAATCAAGAAGAGAGAGTTTGACGACCTGAAGCAGAGAGGCATGTCAGTGACAGAATACAATGGTCAGTTTACTCAGCTATCCCGTTATGCCTACGACGAGCACATGACAGAAAACAAGAAGATGGAAAAATTCCTGGATGGCCTGGCACCAGCACTAAGATGCCAACTGATTGTACACACCTTTCCGGATGTTAAAACTCTGGTGGACAAGGCCATTACCTTGGAGAATGAGCGCCGTAGTCTGGAAGATATCCGTAAGCGAAAGAGGGACAAAATGACTCTTGCTCGCAACAACCAAAACAAGACTGAGGTTCCAAGGACAGAAGCAAGGAGATCCACAACTACTGATCCAAGGCCCGTCGGACAGTTTCATGCCAGGGACAAGGAGTACACGTACCGTCCAGGGGTCACCTGCTATGCTTGTGGTCAAGAAGGGCACTATGCTAAACAATGCCCAAAGCCAAGGAACGCGGCCCCCAAGCCAAACAATGGTGGGAACAATCCAGCCCCCAAGCGCAACAATTTCAACCCCAGCAACAACCACAGGAAGGGTCACCTGAACCATGTGACCAGGGAAGAAGCGCAGAATGCCCCAGACATCGTGCTCGGTACGTTCCCTATCAACACAGTACCTGCCACGGTTTTGTTTGATTCTGGAGCTTCCCATTCGTTTGTTTCGAAGAGCTTTGTTTTACAACATGGTTTTCCGATACTTCCCTTGGAAAAATCTATGATCATCAAGTCCCCCAGAAATAAGCAAATCGCTCAGGGTTACTGCCAAGGAGTGGTCATTGAGTTCGAAGGACTACAATTCCAAGCAAATCTCATCGTGTTGGAGAGTAAAGGGCTGGATGTCATTTTAGGAATGGACTGGTTGACCACCAACAAAGGATTCATTGACTGTTTCAATCGGACCGTGATTCTCACCCACCATCATGGCAAGACGATAAGGGTTACAGCTCAAGAAAGGCCACGATCACAGCAACCAAAACTGAACAAAATGGACATTGCAGAACTGAGAAAAGTTCCAGTGGTATGCGAGTTTCCTGATGTGTTCCCTGAAGAACTGCCAGGCATGCCACCAGACCGAGAGATAGAATTCAGCATCGAACTAGCACCTGGCACCGCTCCCATCTATAAGAAGCCTTATAGAATGGCACCCTCAGAATTGGTGGAGTTGAAGAAGCAGATAAAGGAATTATTGGACAAAGGATTTATTCGAGCCAGCTCCTCACCTTGGGGTTCGCCAGTGTTGTTCGCCAAGAAAAAGGATGGGACACTGAGACTGTGTATAGACTATCGAGCCCTCAATATGGTCACCATCAAAAACAAATATCCGATGCCACGGATAAATGATTTGTTTGACCAGCTCGCACAAGCCAAGGTATTCTCAAAAATTGATTTGAGATCGGGATATCATCAACTGAAGGTATGGACAGAGGATATCCCCAAGACAGCATTCACTTCCAGATACGGATTATATGAGTTTACCGTGATGCCTTTTGGACTAACGAACGCCCCCGCATATTTCGTCCACCTCATGAACAAAGTGTTCATGAAATTCATGGACAAATTTGTTGTGGTATTTATTGACGATATCCTGGTTTACTCAAGGACACCAGAAGAGCATGCTGAGCACCTCAGAATTGTTTTGGGAGAACTAAGGAAACATCAGTTGTACGCCAAATTTAGCAAGTGCGAATTTTGGCTAAGACAAGTTGGTTTCTTAGGCCATATATTGAACCAAGAAGGCGTGGCCGTAGACCCAGAAAAGGTCAAAGCCATACTTGACTGGAAGCCGCCCGCCAACGTTACAGATGTGCGGAGTTTCCTAGGAATGGCCGGATATTACAGAAGATTTATTGAAGGATTCTCCACTGTGGCAAAACCTATAACACAGTTACTCAAGAAGGACAAGAAATTTGTATGGACGGAAGCATGCGAGAAGAGCTTCCAAGAACTCAAGAAAAAGCTGACAACCGCACCGGTCTTAACTGTGCCAGACATACACAAGAGTTTTGAAGTATATTGTGACGCGTCCCGAAAAGGTCTCGGATGTGTACTAATGCAGGATGGCAAAGTTGTCGCATATGCCTCCAGGCAGCTGCGAAAACATGAGGAAAATTACCCAACACATGACTTGGAGCTAGCAGCAGTTATACATGCACTCAAGGAGTGGAGGCACTTTCTGTTGGGAAATCGCTGTGAAATATATACGGACCATAAGAGCCTCAAATATATTTTCACACAGCCAGAGCTAAATTTACGCCAACGACGCTGGTTGGAACTGGTCAAGGACTATGATGTCGGTATTCACTACCATCCAGGGAAAGCAAATGTAGTGGCCGATGCCCTTAGTCGAAACCCCAGCCCGGACAATGACGGTCCGCAAAACTTGAGGCCTGAGTTTCAGCAAGAGTTCGCTAGGCTCAATATGATGTTAGTCTCTGAGGGCACCGTATCAAATCTGGAGATACAACCCACCCTGGTGGATGAGCCCGGGACATCCCAGCATCGAAGGTATAAAGAAGAAAATGGACCTTGGTAAGGCTTCAGAGTTCGTCACAGACAGTGAAGGAACATTATGGTACGGAGACAGACTTTGCGTACCTAACATTGAGGAACTCAAGCAACAAATCTTAACCGAAAGCCACACCGCTCCATACTCAATACATCCTGGAGGGACCAAAATGTACAAGGACATTCAGGAAAGATTTTGGTGGCACGGTATGAAAAGAGATATAGCAGCATTTATTGCTTGTTGCGATTCATGTCAACGCATCAAGGCCGAGCATCAAAAGCCAGCAGGGCTACTCCAGCCAAACAGGATACCGGAGTGGAAATGGGATGAAATAGGAATGGACTTCATTGTCGGATTACCCCGATCACAACGCGGAAATGACGCCATATGGGTCATCACAGACCGACTAACCAAGGTTGCTCATTTCATTCCCGTGAAGACTACCTACTCCACACAAAGACTGGCCAAACTTTATCTCTCCCGTATAGTTTGTTTGCATGGAGTCCCAAAGACTATAATATCTGACCGAGGCACTCAATTCGTCTCCAAATTTTGGGATCACCTACAACAAGCTCTGGGCACGCAGCTAGCTTTCAGTACAGCGTACCACCCTCAGACTGATGGACAAACGGAACGTGTAAACCAAATCCTAGAGGATATGCTAAGAGCCTGTGTGCTCACCTATGGATCCAGTTGGGAAGAGAGTTTGCCGTATGCCGAATTTGCTTACAACAACAGTTACCAAGCCAGCTTGCAAATGGCACCCTTTGAAGCATTGTACGGACGGAGGTGTCGTACCCCACTGAATTGGTCAGAAACAGGTGACAGCCGTATCTTCGGCCCAGACATGCTTAAAGAGGCCGAGGAGAAAGTTAAACAGATCAGGGACAGACTGAAGACAGCACAGAGCCGACAAAAGAGCTACTATGATCAGAAGCATCGTGAGGTCAGCTTTGAACCCGGTGATTCCGTATACCTCCGAGTATCTCCTATGAGGGGTCTACAACGGTTCAAAATTAAGGGAAAGCTAGCCCCAAGATTTATTGGACCATTTGGTGTAAAGGCACGAAGAGGCAAGGTAGCCTACCAACTAGACTTGCCCAAGGAACTGTCAGACGTCCATGACGTATTCCACGTCTCACAATTGAGAAAATGTGTGAGTAACCCAGAGAAGCAGGTATCCCATGAGAGCATTGATGTGCAACCAGACCTCACCTACAGAGAGAGGCCAGTAAAGATTTTAGAAGAGTCTGAACGGAGGACCCGTCAGAAAACGACAAAGTTTTTCAGAGTTCAGTGGAGCAACCACATTGAGGATGAAGCCACATGGGAAAGGGAAGATTTTCTTCAGGCAGAATATCCATATCTATTTGAGGATCAGCAGAAATCTCGAGGACGAGATTTTTCCTAAGGGGGTAGGTGTTGTGACACCCAAATTTTTATTTGGATTTTTCAAAAGATTTTATTTGACTTGAGGGAGGTGATTTAAATTTTTTTTCTTCAAAAGAACTCTCCCTTTCAAATATTTTTCTTCTTTATGGCAAAGGTCTTATTTGGATTCACCCAAGATCTGTCTTTGGTCTTGGAGGTTCTTGCTTTTTATTTGGACTCAAGACAAAATGTTTTTCATTTGGGGAAAATGACTTTTGAAAATCTTTTTGAAAATGCACTATGGCTTTTGGAATAATCCCTTGCCACTTTCAACAATTCCCTCTTGCCATGGCCTTAGTGCAAATCCATTCTCCTAACCCTCCCCTCATCTTTGGATCATGTTTTGCATCAAATCCAACAAGTTGTACCTCTCCATATAAATTTTTCCATTCAAAACATATTCTAACAAATTTCTGTCTTCTATTCTAGCCATTGGTGATTTACAAAGGAACTCCACTTTCTGTTTTGATTTTTGCCCCCAAACCTTTTTCCCTTCCTAGTCCTTTGAACCCTCAACCAAGATCCATGAAGATCCACTGGCCTTCAGTTCAAAATTTTCAAACTACACTTGCTGCAAGTTTGGACCAGATTTGTCAAATTTGGTGAAATTCATTCAAATCTTTCTCCAAAAATTCCAAGTAAAATCAGGCAGCTTCTGGGTGCTTTGAGTGGTCACCTCACCAAGTCCCAGCCCCAGGAAATGTTTTCTCATTGCCAAATCATTCTGTCGAACACCTGTAGTGCATTGTCAATATCAAGTTAAGTTAAGTTCAGAGAACATTTCAGTGCACTGTCGTTTTCTTCAGAACCCGACGTCGATCTCGCCAGTGCCGCCGTGTCGCCGTGTGCCCTGTCCCCTCCCCCTTGTCCTCTACACTGCACGAACGTCTGGCACCTTGCGGACGTCGGCGACGAGCAGCAGAAGGTGCGCCGCCCCGTGACCGACGCCAGCGGCGGCTTTGCGGCCGCCAGAGAGAGGCGCGGCGCTGACGGCGCCACCCAGCGCCGCCCAAGTCACCGGAGCTCGCCGCGTGGCCTTCCACTCCCCAGAACACGCTGCCACTCTCGTCGTGAACCGCAGGGCGCGGAGCGCGCTCTCTGCCGCCGACGTGCCCGTGCGGCCACCCCACCGTGGACCGGCGCCGTTACGCCAAGACCAGCCGAGATTAGCGGGGGAACGACACCAGTAACTTCCACTGATGCTGCCTGGCCACTCAAACCTCCTGCCAATCCACTGCATCGCCGTAATCGCTCGCGGAGATTCTCCGTTCACGGCCACCCCGTCGATCCGCCTATAAATAGAGGCCCCGAGCTTCAACTCGAACCCACACCATCCCTACACTCCACCTAGAGCACGCCTAGCCATTGGAAGGGCCCCGAGGAGGTCTCCTTCCTCGACTCCGGCCGCCGCGACCCGCCACGGGATCCAGCTCGATTCGCTCCCGTGCGTGTGCCTCTGCCTCCCATCTCTTGCCAGTAGCTTCACTATGCATCCCTCCTTCTGACCCGCGCTTCAATTCGAAGTTTGCAGCCCTCCACCGGAGTTCTCCACCACCACCCGAGCCGCCGTCCGCCGGAGAAAGTGTCGCCGTCGACGTGGTGCTCTCCGACGGTCGAGTCCACCACCCACTGACGCGGAAGGACACACTGAAGCTCTTGGTACCCTCCGATCCTCCTGACTCGCCGTGGTTCGACGCCGGCGTCCACCGCAGTCTTCGGGCGCCGGCGAGCCTTTTTTAAACCTGGCATGTGGGACCCCCCTGTCAACCTCTGTTCTATTCTCCCTCGAACCGTTTTCTGTTGGCGCCTTCGGGCAAAATACGCTTTCCCTCTTGAGCTTGCGCATTTCCAATCGAACCGTTTTCTGTTTTCTCAGTTAAAACCCTGGGACTTTTCTATTTCATTACAGATGGGTCCCTGGACAGAAACCTTTATAACTTTTTAATAAAAAGGAATTTTTGAGTGATTCTTTTTCTGACCTTCTTAAAATTTTGTCTAGTTTTTTATGGGATTTATTTGGAATTTTTTTGGAGAAGTTTCTGTGCACGCGTTGGTTTTCACGTTAGTGCCCGTTTTCGTTATTGCTGTAGGTTCCGGAAGAGGTGACGGAGCCGCGAACTTCGCCGAGCTAGACTCCGACTTCTCCGAACCAGGCAAGCATGTTCGAACTTTGATATGATAAGTGTTTTGCATGTTGCGTGACAGTTTGTGCGGGGCATATGAGTGACAGTGAGTACCTCGCTGCTTGTGAGGCAACTACCCGCATGTTCCAAAGTTGCGATGATCTCTGATGAGAGATGGCCTAATCATGTGGTGACATGAAGGGCAGCAAGGTGGTACTGTTGTAGCATACCAGCCTTGCGTCATCCGACGAATTCCGACGTTAACGTGGACGGAGTCACGTTATTGTTCTTTTCCCCTCCGTGCTGCCACATGTTTCATTTGCCAGGATGCGGTTCAGTAAGTTGGTAACCTCTTTCCGTGTACACACCAAACAGAGGGGCCGGGATGATGGTACCTTGGCCCAGGATTAAAGCCAGTCATCCAGTCAGGGGGCATGGGTGTTTCCGGTTGGGACCGAGAGGGGGGGCACCCCCTTAGAGCGCGCGTATAGAAATTTGATCCCATGCTACGCGAGGTTGTAGCCTCCCCGTCTCAAGGTTTTTCTTGAAAGTTGCCAAGGGTGATCCCTGCCTTCGGAATGTTGAATGGGTGTGTACTGGTTAGACGTGTTTCTTCCAAAACACCGTAAATGGAACTAGTCCCCGTGAGTACTGAAATCCGTTGGCTGTGGTTAAGTACAAACTCTGCAGAGTCAAATTCTTCCAAGTCATCGTATCCATGATCAAGTAGTGAAATCACTATATCCATATCTATCTGCGTGGAAAACTTGTCCCCGGTGAACAAACTCAAGTGGTAAACCCAGTTTAATTATTATTTCTGTGGATGGACTAACCTTATATTTGTCTCGTACTTGTGATAATTTATACTCTCGAGCTAATGAATTTTTGAGCTACAATATAAGCCCTTTATGTGATGTCGCTCAAACGTCCGACTGTGGCATGTTCGTCTTTTATTTTCTGTTATAAGCCCTTTATGTGATGTCGCTCAGACGTCCGACTGTGGCATTATTATTATTCTTGCAGTTTCCTCTCGAGGAGTCATTCAGACACTCGTTTGGCACCAGTATTATTATTTTGTAGTTTCCTCTCGAGGAGTCATTCAGACACTCGTTTGGCACCAGTATTACTATTCTTGCAGTTTCGTCTCGAGGAGTCTTTCAGACCCTCGTTTGGCACCCAATACTTATTATCTCTATGTCTGAACGCATTGGTTAACTTGTTTATATGCTTCATGTTTACATTTGTTATATCTTATGTCCAAACTGTCTTGCGAGTACTTTCATAGTACTCACCTGGCTTGTTGATTTGGCCAGATGTTGACGAAGGCGATCTCTTGGATGAAGAGTTTGATAGCGCGTCCGACGCCTAGAGGAATCCCAGTCAGTCCTGCGCGATCCCGGATATTGGTCACTTGTATTATATACGCTTCCGCCACCCGTTATAAGTCTCCTCGAGCCTCACTCCGACGCTCGAAGAGCTGTAGTCTTCAGGAGTCATATCACTCACTTCGTAGTGATATTCCCACCACCGTTATTATCGTGAGTCAGTAGTTATGCCACCCTATCCGCCGTCTTGTTTTATCGGCATGCATGTAATAAATTGTTGGGCAATTTCCGCTCAACTTTGTATTATATTCAGTACTCCTGGTATTTTTCTTCTGTGACCATGATATTGTCTACCAGTGAGAAGGAATTCTTCCTTACTGGTCCGTTAAAGGGATTGGTCTCTCAATAATTATATTATTGAAAAACCGGTCGTGACACATTTTCCTAAACATATTTCTTCCTCTGAAAAATTTCTGAAAACTTTAGTAACTTCAAATAAAAGTGAACCAAGCTCAACAAAATTGATAGCAACTACTCCCACAAGTGCCTAGAGACTATATCATGCATTAGAACTACTTGGAACCATATAAATTTGACATGCAAGCTCAAGAACATGGTCACCTAGGCAGCAAAAATTTGCAATGAATAAAGCACTAGAGCAAAAACTAATTGGTCCATTGGAGGAGTCACATACCAAAGAACAATCCCCCAAAGCAGTTTTGTGAGAGATGGTTTGAGGAAGGAGATCGAAAATCGCAGCAAAATGAGCTTGAACTCGTGCTTGAGCTAGTTGGTGATTTTTTTGGGAGGAAGAAGAACTGTGTGGGTGCAAGAATAAGTGGAGGGGAGCCACCATGGGCCCACGAGGCAGGGGGGCGCGCCCTGGACCCTCGTGGCCAGGTGCCAGCTCCCCCTGATGTGTTCTCAGTGCCAAATATTCTCAAATATTCTAGAAAAAATCATATTCCATTTTCAGGGCATTTGGAGAACTTTTATTTTTGGGGTATTTTTTATTGCACGGATAATTCAGAAAACTGACACAAAATACTAATTTTACTTTATTTAGTCTAAATAACAGAAAGTAGAAGGAGGGTACAGAAGGTTGTGCTTTGTAACTTCATCCGTCTCATGCTCATCACAAGGTTGATCAAGTCTTGTTAACAAACTCATTCCGAATAACATGGAACCGGAGAAATTTCGAATAACACTATGTTACCTCAACGGGGATATGCACATCCCCAATAATAAGAATACCATATTTCTTCTTGACAGTAGGTAGAGGAAATTCAAAACCTCCAATAATAATCGATGGAATTTTTCCAATAGAATTGATACTGTGGACTTGAAGTTGTTTCCTCGGAAAGTGTACCGTATGCTCATTACCATTAACATGAAAAGTGACATTGCCTTTGTTGCAATCAATAACAGCCCCTGCAGTATTCAAAAAGGGTCTTCCAAGAATAATAGACATACTATCGTCCTCGAGAATACCAAGAATAAAAAAGTACGTTAAAGTAGTAACATTTGCAACCACAACAGGCACATCCTCACAAATGCCGACAGGTATAGCAGTTGATTTATCAGCCATTTGCAAAGATATTTCAGTAGGTGTCAACTTATTCAAATCAAGTCTACGATATAAAGAGAGAGGCATAACACTAACACCGGCTCCAAGATCACATAAAGCAGTTCTAACATAATTTCTTTTAATGGAGCATGGTATAGTGGGTACTCCTGGATCTCCAAGTTTCTTTGGTATTCCACCTTTAAAAGTATAATTAGCAAGCATGGTGGAAATTTTAGCTTCCGATATCTTTCTTTTATTAGTAACCATTTCTTTCATATACTTAGCATAAGGATTCATTTTGAGCATATGAGTTAATCGCATACGCAAAAAGATAGGTCTAATCATTTCAGCAAAGCGCTCAAAGTCCTCATCATCCTTTTTCTTGGATGGTTTGGGAGGAAAAGGCATGGGTTTCTGAACCCATGGTTCTCTTTCTTTACCGTGCTTCCTAGCAACAAAGTCACTCTTATCATAACGTTGATTCTTTGATTGTGGGTTATCAAGATCAACAGCAGGTTCAATTTCTATATCATTATCATTGCTAGGTTGAGCATCAACATGAACATCTTCATTAACATTATCACTAGGTTCATGTTCATTACCAGATTGTGTTTCAGCATCAGAAGTAGAAATATCATTTGGATTCTCAGGTATTTCAGGAATAGGTTCACTAGAAGCATGCAAAGTCCTATAATTTCTCTTTTTCTTCTTTTTAGAAGGACTAGGTGCATCTAAATTATTTCTCTGAGAATCCTGCTCAATTCTCTTAGGATGGCCTTCAGGATACAAAGGTTCTTGAGTCATCTTACCAGTTCTAGTAGCCACTCTAACAGCATAGTCATTATTCTTACTATTCAATTCATTGAGCAAATCATTCTGAGCTTTAAGTACTTGTTCTACTTGAGTGGTAACCATAGAAGCATGTTTACTAATGAGTTTAAGTTCATGTTTAACTCTAGACATATAATCACTCAAGTGTTCAATCATATAAGCATTTTGTTTTAATTGTCTACCAAAATAAGCATTGAAATTTTCTTGTATGACAATAAAATAATCAAACTCATCTAAGCATTGGCTAGCAGACTTATAACGAGGAATATCACCTTCATCAAATCTATAGAGAGAATTTACCTTTACTACCTATGTCGGGTTATCAAGACCATGAGGTTCTTCAATAGGTATTGGATTAAGATCATATATTTCTTCAACAGGCGGTGAATTAAGACCATGTATTTCTTCAATAGGAGGTAAATTCTTAACATCTTTAGCTTTTATACCCTTTTCTTTCATAGATTTCTTTGCCTCTTGCATATCTTCAAGACTGAGAAATAGAACACCCCTCTTCTTCGGAGTTGTCTTAGGAGTTGGTTCAGGAAGTGTCCAATTATTTTCATTTGTCATCATATTATTCAATAAAATTTCAGCTTCATCCGGTGTTCTTTCCCTGAAAACAGAACCAACACAACTATCCAGGTGGTCTCTGGAAGCATCGGTTAGTCCATTATAAAAGATATCAAGTATTTCATTTTTCGTAAGAGGATGGTCAGGCAAGTTTTAAGTAATTGGAGAAGCCTCCCCCAAGCTTGTGGGAGACTCTCTTCTTCAATTTGCACAAAATTATATATTTCCCTTAAAGCAGCGTGTTTTCTTATGAGCGGGGAAATATTTAGCAGAGAAGTAATAAATCATATCCTGGGGACTACGCACACAACCAGGATCAAGAGAATTAAACCATATCTTAGCATCACCCTTTAATGAGAACAGGAATATCTTAAGGATATAATAGTAGCGAGATTTCTCATCATTAGTGAACAGGGTGGCTATATCATTTAATTTAGTAAGATGTGCCACAACAGTTTCTGATTCATAGCCATAAAAAGGATCAGATTCAACCAAAGTAATTATATCAGGATCGACTGAGAATTCATAATCCTTATCAGTAACAAAGATAGGTGAAGTAGCATAAGTAGGATCATATTTCATTCTAGCATTCAAAGTTTTTTGTTTCAGCTTAGCTAATAATTTCTTAAGATCACTTCTATCATTGCAAGCAAGAAAGTCTCTAGCAGTTTCTTCATCCATAACATAGCCCTCAGGCACAACAGGCAATTCATATTTAGGGGGAGAGTCTTCATCATCACTATCATCAATATTATCCGTTTCAATAATTTCATTCTCTCTAGCCCTAGCAAGTTGTTCATCAAGAAATTCACCAAGTGGCACAGTAGTATCAAGCATAGTAGTAGTTTCATCATAAGTATCATGCATAGCAGAAGTGGCATCATCAATAACATGCGACATATCAGAATTAATAGCACAAGCAGGTTTAGGTGTCGCAAACTTACTCAAAACAGAAGGTGAATCAAGTGCAGAGCTAGATGGCAGTTCCTTACCTCCCCTCGTAGTTGAGGGATAAATTTTTGTTTTCGCGTCTTTCAAGTTCTTCATTGTGAACAGCAGATATAAATCCCAAGTGACTCAAAGAATAGAGCTATGCTCCCCGGCAACGGCGCCAGAAAATAGTCTTGATAACCCACAAGTATAGGGGATCGCAACAGTTTTCGAGGGTAGAGTATTCAACCCAAATTTATTGATTCGACACAAGGGGAGCCAAAGAATATTCTCAAGTATTAGCAGTTGAGTTGTCAATTCAACCAGACTTGGATAACTTAGTATCTGTAGCAAAATATTGGCAAAAGTGTTTGGAAAAGTAGATACGACAGAGACGTATCATCGGGCAGGGGGTCCCGAACTATGTGTCTAAGATCGATGGTTACAGGAGACAGGGGACACGATGTTTACCCAGGTTCGGGCCCTCTCTATGGAGGTAATACCCTACTTCCTGCTTGATTGATCTTGATGAATATGAGTGTTACACGAGTTGATCTACCATGAGATTGTAATGGCTAAACCCTAGAAGTCTAGCCTGTATGACTATGGTAATGAGTATATCCTTTCCGGACTACACACTCCGGTTTATATAGACACCGGGGGGATCTAGGGTTACCTAGAGTCGGTTACATAAGAAGAAATCTTCATAGTCAATCGCCAAGCTTGCCTTCCACGCCAAGGAGAGTCCAATCCGGACACGGGTACAGTCTTCGGCCTTCGTGTCTTCACAACCCATCAGTCCGGCCCATGGATAACAGGCCGTATGCCCGAGGACCCCTTAGTCCAAGACTCCCTCAGTAGCCCCTGAACCTGGCTTCAATGACGAGGAGTCCGGCGTGCAGATTGTCTCCGGCATTGCAAGGCGGGTTCCCTTCTTTCCGAACTCCAAGATAGTCTTCGGACGCGATGATAGTATCCGGACCTGTCACGCACACCATACTCAACCACTGAGAGAATATAATATTTCACGAGTCCAATCCGCTGGCAACTTTCTGGTAACATGACATCACGCCTGCCCGGCCATTATTTTCGAACCGTGGGCTAGCCCGCCGTCCCACGTTTCGAGACGTGGTTTTATTGGCATGTCTTATCCAAGCGGAGATCGTGTCTCCCCTTTTTTACGGGATTCTTATCAACCCGGATGTGGGCAACCCAACCGTCGCTTGGGTACAACTCCTTGGGAATAGGCAAGTTTTGAGGCCCAGGAGGAGACGTTTGATATTCCCGGCCTTCATATAGGGGTACAGACCCGTCTTTTTCTTTCACGCTTGCTTCTTCCTCAACCCCTGCTACCCCGAGTTCCAAAACCCGGGCTTCAATCACCACCAGCTCCAATCATGTCCGGATCCAGCCGTCAAGGCCGGTGGGTGGCTTCTTCTGTCACGGAGGGAGATATTACAAAGCTTCGGGTGGCAAGGTATCTGACCGCAGAAATCCCTCATCGGCTTCCTATCGAGGGGCAGGTTATTCCCACCCCCAGATCCGGCGAGAGGGTCGTGTTTGTGTCCCACTTCCTCCGCGGGTTAGGGTTTGCCCTTAACCCCTTCGTTCGAGGGCTCATGTTCTATTATGGGCTAGCCTTTCATGATCTGGCCCCGGACTCTATTCTTCTTATCTCGGCATTTATCGTTACGTGCGAAACCTTCCTCCGAACTCCTCCGCACTTCGGCTTGTGGCTCAAGACCTTCGATGTGAAGCCACAAGTGATAGAGGGGGAGCAGGCAAAGTGCGGTGGTGCCATAGTGAGCAAGCTTGCTAGCGCTGTTTGGCTGAAGGGATACTTTGCCAAATCTTCCGATTTATGGCAGCAGGGGTGGTTCTATACCACCGAGCCCCGTGGCTCCAATTGGGCAGCTGCGCCCGTATTTCGATTTAGTCCCCCAATTCAGCTTGCATCGTGGATTAATAAGGGGTTGGACTGGGGATCAACGGACGAGGTGCGGACTTTGCAAAGTCGCATCCGGAGCCTCATTGAGAGGAACATCAATATCGTCAATGTTGTTCAAGTAATGCTAGTCCGCCGGACCCTGCCGTGCCAGCGACGGCCTCTCCGCCTGTGGGAGTTTAATCCAGAAGGGCCGCAGACTCTTCAGCATTTCTTCGGTACTACGCACGAAGGAATGTGGAGATTATTTTTTGGGAAACGAAAGCAATGGCCGGACACCGCCGAAGATGTCGGCCTAGACTGTAACCATCCGGACACCCCGGTAAGTGCCCGTTCGCCGAACACCTCGTAAATCGGATACCCAGTGGTAAGACACTGACCGAACCATCCTTTTTCATGGCTGGCTAAAGAAAGTGGAGCGGATTAGGTGTCCAGCTCCCCTTCCTGAAGACACATCGGATCCTGTGCTAACAAGGATGCTGGCCTCGGCACCATACTAGGCGCCGGCAAGGGAGGGCCAAGAGGAGCCTGAAAAGACCCGGGATGACCTTTGTTCCAGAGGTAAGTCGGATACCGAGTCCGGAGAAATCGACCTTTCCTCGCCTGAGGACAGAGGCGATAGAGGAGCCAGTATCTCTTCTCCGAGCAGGAGGAAAAGGGCCGCCTCAAAGTTGGGAGCAGCGGTCTCCCAAGAGGGGCAAGATGTCACCGTCGAGCGGCTTAGGTTTGGAAGGCGATGCCGTTGAACAACTCCAACATGGGGACAAGTCCTCAACCAAACCGTGAGTGAATCCGGGGTGCTTTGATAGTGTCCTGCTCCTTTGTTGTTACCAAAGATATACGTAACGTGTCCGTGCATTTCTACAGGTCAGCACAGAGTTTTTCGGGGCAATCCTCTTCTTCGGGAGGTCTCCTCCCAGAGATGATGGAAAGCGAGACGCCTCCCCCGACCTCCTCGCCCAATAAGGCGGACGACTCCGAAGTGTCATCGCGGAGGGTTTTTCTTGCTCAACAAGCTATACAGGGGATGAAAAAGGCAGTGCCCGAAGGTGGATCTCCGACCGTCCGGGATTCTGGGGCCAATAATAAAGGCCCCGGACTGTCTGGCTTGCCACCAACGACGATTCCGGAGACGGGTGAACGAATTCCTTCAAAGGATGACTGTGCTCCTAGAGCGGCTTCCGGAGACCCAGCGGCTCCGGACATATTGCGGGACATGTTGCGAAACACGTCTGTCTCGGGGGAACAACGTACCTTGATGGGTACGGTTGTTGAGAAGATTTTGTCCGCGAAGAGCGGATTAAATGACGCCTTCATGAGCCTGCTAAAAGGCTTCGAGGTTTGTGATATAATGTTTTCAGCTATGTTTTATTTGCAAAGATGCACCTGTGTATAGGTAGTAGCCCCTGAGATTCGGGTTGGCTTCCAATGGGAAGCAACCGGAGGATCGAAAAGAATCATTCGAGGACTAAGCTGTGGAACTTTGAACACAGGCTGCTTCCCCCTTGGCCACCTTCCAGACTGTGGATATTGCCAAGCTGCAGCGGAAGCTGGATGTAGCAAGGGACGATCTTGCGTTAATCAATATGCGTCTTGACGAGTCGCAAGGTATGTATTGGGGGCAATCCCCATACATTTTTGTGGTATAAGTATAATGCTAAAAGTTATATGCTGGAATATGCGTGGCTACAGATGGTGCTGCCACCGTTGAAGTTCTTCGAGCGGAGCTGGCCCGGGCCAAGGAGCAGGCCCGGTGTACCAATGCAGCTGCCGAAAAGGAATCGGCTGAGTTAAAAGCCGAACAAGCTGCACGGCGCCAAGACGAGGAGAAGATATCCACGATGGCGCTCGAACTGAAAAATCCTACTGGCCGCTGTGAATTTCTGGAGAAGGAGAATGAAGCCAAAACGGCTGAACTTGACAAGGCCTTACAAGAGGCGAGAGAAGCGCGGTCGGAATCCAGAGCAGCCCGTGAGGAGATCCGGCAAGCTAGGGAGATTGCGGCTGGTAAGCCGTTTCTGCTACAGACTAAGTTCGGCGATCCGAACTATGCTCAGCTTGACCGAGTGTGGAGTTCTCCGGACGAGTTTTTAGACTTGCCGAAGAGATCTTCCAATGCGGCGCAGTATTACCAAGCGCGAGGGGGGTACGCAACGGAGAAGCTTTTCTGGTCACAGCTTGGCGCTTCAAAGCGCCCTCTGTTGCTGAATGAACAGATGTCCCAATGGGCCGAGCTTCATAGGATATCCGGCGCTGCCATGAAGAATGTCATAATCCGGTTGTGGCCAACCGAGCCTGTTCCGAAGGCTTGTTGACGCGGTGCCGCGTATCGACGCTGTGAAGCGGTCGACGTGCATTGAGGGTGCACGGATGGCTTTTGCCCGAGTCAAGACATTCTAGGGGAAGATGAAGGCCATCGATGTTGCAGCGAAGAGTCCACCAAAGGGCAAGGACCGTCCTGAACCGGAGCATTATTTTGAAGACGTCCTAGAGGCCGCCCGCTTGATAGAGGGCCAGTGCTCGAAAGACTTAATGTTCGAGTGAGGTGTATGAGAATTGTAAAAGACAAATTTATAGTTAATTTATTTTTATGTTTTGCTCGAAAGCTTTGTATTCCTCCTATGCGGCCGTTTAATATAATCTGAAAGTTTTCCAGTCGTCGGCTTCAGCCCCCTCGTAGGAAGTACGGGGATGTTCGGAAAAGCATTTAATCACTCTTTATCCAACGTCTTGGTCTATGAAGGAGGTGATAATGCGGCGAACCAGCAATCGGACAATAGGGCATTAACACTTTCACTTAGCCATAGGAGTTTTATGGTGGGGCTACGACATAGCCCCTGGTATGTATGCGGCGTATTATAATATGATGCCTTACATATTTGATCTGAAAAAGATCCCTCGTGTAACACGGGGAATCGCTAAAGATTCCAATAAGTCGTCAACTGGTTGACCAGCTCTCGCCGCATCATGACAGTCAATTTTCGGTTTTCTCTACTGAGGTACTTGACCAGATGAACCGGAAGCACAATCGCAGTAGTTCTCCCTTTACTGCCCTAGCCGATGGAGCAGAATGTAGGGTAGCAAGCACAGGAGTCGGGCAACCCAACTATTGACCCAAGACAATGATTCAGAGCTGATGCATATAAGGCCAAACTTGCGATGCCGAAGTACGCTATAGAGTTGTTCGGACTTGTGCTGGCAACTCATTTGTTCCCATACCGAGCCCCTGGCAGGTTATGCCAAGGTATATCTTTGAAACAACCGTATGAGCCATATTCATTGGCGAAACAACACGGATGATTAATTCGGATACTTTTTACTGGGACCTGAGCGATATGCTAATGATTACTTTATATATATAAAGACCACATCCCCGGCTATTTGACATGCTCGGGGTCGCAGGCGGAGGAAGAGGCGTATTACAGGCTCGAAATAAAGAGTGCGGTCTACAAAAGTTACTTTGGACCTCCTATCGCACGTCTGCGCCGCCTGTCCTCGGCGAGGGGAATCCTTAATGGAAGTAGCCCCCTTAGGTGAGTGTACGGATCCGAACTCCGATAGAGTCAGTTTTAGATATTTGCCATGTTCGTCACCTATTTTTAAGAGATAGTGAAGGAAGAAATAAAAAGAAAATAGATAAAAAGTGTTACGAGAATGTTTGCGGGCTTGTCCGTAGTGTGCTTCCACCAATGCCCTTGGTATCTTGAGTGCGTAGTGATGTATGGCGGTACAAATTTTGCAGGTGTACGGGGTGGGCGGCGGAAGCCGGACTGCTATTTTCGCTCTGGGAGTAATTGATCCTCGAGTGGAGATTGCTTCCGACTCCCGGTATTTTGTTGGTGAACCTCTCCGTCATCCTTGTCGCCTGGTGGACTCCTCCCCTTTGTGTTCGGCGTTGAGCTTGCCGACCTGCTTAAAGACCCAGCAGTTTCTGTTAGTATGATTAGCTGGTTTATCGGGGTGGCCGTGAATCTGGCAGGGTCGGTCCAATATCCTGTCTAGGTTGGATGGTTCGTCTCGGTTCGCTTTGAATGGCTTCTTCTGTTGACCGGGCTTGGGATTGCTGAATCCGGCGTTGACCGCTGTGTCGCGTGATCTTTCATCATCATTGCGACTGTTGTATTTGCTTTGTCGTGGCTTGCCGTTACCGTCTCGAATTTCGGAAGTGCCCGGGTCGCTGGCGCTATTGCTTCTACGAGCGAGCCAGCTGTCTTCTCCCGCACAAAAGCGGGTCATTAGAGCAGTAATGGCTGTCATGGATTTAGGTCCTTGTTGGCCGAGGTGGCGTGCCAGCCATTCATCTCGGACGCTGTGTCTGAAGGCTGCGAGGGCTTCCGCGTCCGGACAGTCAACGATTTGGTTCTTTTTGACTAAGAACCGAGTCCAGAGCTTCCTGGCTGACTCTCCAGGCTGCTGGACAATGTGACTTAAGTCATCGGCATCCGGTGGCCGGACATATGTTCCTTGGAAGTTGTCAAGGAAGGCTTCTTCCAAGTCTTCCCAGCTGCCTATGGAATTTTCAGGCAGGCTGTTTAACCAGTTCCGAGCTGGCCCTTTTAGCTTTAGTGGGAGGTATTTAATGGCGTGGAGGTCATCTCCACGGGCCATGTGGATGTGGAGGATAAAATCTTCTATCCATACCGCGGGATCGGTTGTGCCGTCGTATGATTCAATATTGACGGGTTTGAATCCTTCGGGGAATTCATGATCCATTACTTCATCAGTGAAGCAAAGAGGGTGTGCGGCGCCTCTATGTAGGGCCACACTGCGACGTAACTCCGAAGGAGTCCATTTGCGGTTTTCGGCTCGGGCGTGGCTAGGTTTGTCACGTCCGAATAGGTAGCCATCGTCGCGTGTCGAGGCATGCCCTCGCGATCCATAGATCGATCTTGCGTGTCCTGCTCTACTATCCAAGTCCCGTCGAAGCTCGTCTGTACAACCATGAGCTATGTTATTCTTGCCTTTAGAGTGAGGTGGGGCGGTCTGGTGTTCGGCTTGAGTTGCCTCTTTATCCGTACAGCGTTGTCGACGACCTGCCGCATTGTGTGATGATGGTACGGGCTCCAACGCCTCGTCATCAAACTGAGGTAGCAATCTACGCTTCGGGTAGCTTTCAGCTGGGCCACTAAGGCCGTATTCTTCGGTGGCCAGGACTTCGGTCCATCTATCATTGAGTAGGTCTTGGTCAGCTTGAAGCTGCTGGTGCTTCTTTTTCAGGCTTCTTGCAGTGGCTATTAGCCTGCGCTTGAAACGCTCCTGCTCGAGGGGTTCTTCGGGTACGATGAAGTCTTCGTTGCCGAGGCTTACCTCATCTTCGGGGAGCGGAAGGTAGGTTTCGTCCTCCGAATTGTCGCTGGGCAGGGCCTGTTCATCAGGGATGGCTTGCCCATTTTCTTGTTCCTCCTTTTCGGATCTTGCTCCAGCGGGGGCTTCATTGTTTTCGGCGTCGTCCGGAGTACTATTTTCTCTGGTGCCAGCATTGCTGCGATGTGACTTAGAGCGGCGTTTAGGGCGCCGGTATTTAGATTGTGTCCCAGGAGGTTTATTCTCAACTGGATCTTCTTTGTCATCATCGCTATCTTTTTTAGGTGTATCAACCATGTACACATCGTGCAAAGAGGTGGCCGTCCCATGTCCCGTGAATGGCGGGTCTTGGCCTTGCTCCTTGTCGGTATCGTCGTCTATACCGTCGATGTCTTCGGAGCCATAATCAAGCATTTCGGTTGAGTCCTCGACAGTGGCTATGAAGTGGGTGGCGGGTGGGGAACGAAATTCTCCATTATCAGCCCCTAGCTCGAACCGGACATAGTTCGGCTATGAGTCCCCCGCCAAGGACAGGTTTTTTAACGAGTTTAGCACGTCGCCCAGGGGCGAGTGTTGGAAGATGTCTGCGGCGTCGAATTCGAAAATCGATAACCGATCCAGCTCGGTGTCCGCAGGCGTACGTGGTTCGGAACTTATAGCCAGAGACGAGTCCGGAGTTCCGTTGACGTAAATATTGCAAGTTGTCGAGTCTGTGTGCAGCTCCAACGCCGCGGACTCTGTGGCCTCGGATGGCGCAATCTGCTCCGGATTAAAGGCCGTTGCAGCAATAGGAACCATCTCCTGGATGTGATCCGATGACAGATTTAAGTCATGCTGATCAGAGCGAGGGGGAGCGATCACCGCGGTCTCGAATCCGTTGAAGATCAGGTCTCCGCGGATGTCCGCGACGTAGTTCAAGCTTCCAAATCTGACTTGATGGCCAGGGGCGTAGCTGTCGATCTGCTCCAGATGGCCAAGCGAGTTGACCCGCAGTATGAAGCCGCCGAATACGAAGATCTGTCCGGGGAGGAAGGTTTCTTCCTGGACAACGTCTCTATCGACGATTGAAGGGGCCATCGAGGCTTTCGTCGATGACACAGTGGAACTCTCAATGAAAGCACCAATGTCGGTGTCAAAACCGGTGGATCTCGGGTAGGGGGTCCCGAACTGTGCGTCTAGGATCGATGGTTACAGGAGACAGGGGACACGATGTTTACCCAGGTTCGGGCCCTCTCTATGGAGGTAATACCCTACTTCCTGCTTGATTGATCTTGATGAATGTAAGTGTTACAAGAGTTGATCTACCACGAGATCGTAATGGATAAACCCTAGAAGTCTAGCCTGTATGACTATGGTAACGAGTATATCCTTTCTGGACTACACCCTCCGATTTATATAGACACCGGGGGGATCTAGGGTTACATAGAGTTGGTTACATAAGAATAAATCTTCATAGTCGGTCGCCAAGCTTGCCTTCCACGCCAAGGAGAGTCCAATCCGGACACAGGTACAGTCTTCGGTCTTCGTGTCTTCACAACCCATCAGTCCGGCCCATGGATAACAGGCCGGACGCCCGAGGACCCCTTAGTCCAGGACTCCCTCAGCGGCCCAGACCGACATTACGCGTACGCTTACGCGAGACTGGTTCTACCGACGTGCTTTGCAAACAGGTGGATGGCGGGTGTCAGTTTCTCCAACTTTAGTTGAATCGAGTGTGGCTACGCCCGGTCCTTGTTGAAGTTTAAAACAACACACTTGACGAAAAATCGTTGTGGTTTTGATGCGTAGGTAAGAATGGTTCTTGCTCAGCCCATAGCAGCCACGGAAAACATGCAAGAACAAAGTAGAGGATGTCTAACTTGTTTTTGCAGGGCATGTTGTGATGTGATATGGTCAAGACATGATGCTAAATTTTATTGTATGAGATGATCATGTTTTGTAACAGATTTATCGGCAACTGGCAGGAGCCATATGGTTGTCGCTTTATTGTATGCAATGCAATCGCCCTGTAATTGTTTTTACTTTATCACTAAGCGGTAGCGATAGTCGCAGAAGCAACAGTTGGTGAGGCGACAACGATGCTACGATGGGGATCAAGGTGTCGCGCCGGTGATGATGGTGATCATGACGGTTCTTTGGAGATGGAGATCAAAGGCACGAGATGATGATGGCCATATCAAATCACTTATATTGATTGCATGTGATGTTTATCCTTTATGCATCTTATTTTTCTTAGTTCGACGGTAGCATTATAAGATGATCTCTGACTAAATTTCAAGGTACAAGTGTTCTCCCTGAGTATGCACTGTTGTGAAAGTTCGTCGTGCCGAGTCACCACGTGATGATCGGGTGTGATAAGCTCTACGTTCACATACAACGGGTGCAAGCCAGTTTTGCACACGCAGAATACTCGGGTTAAACTTGACGAGCCTAGCATATGCAGATATGGCCTCGGAACACTGAGACCGAAAGGTCGAGCATGAATCATATAGTAGATATGATCAACATAGTGATGTTCACCATTGAAAACTACTCCATCTCACGTGATGATCGGACATGGTTTAGTTGATTTGGATCACGTGATCACTTAGATGATTAGAGGGATGTCTATCTAAGTGGGAGATCTTAAGTAATATGATTAACTGAACTTTAATTTATCATGAACTTAGTACCTGATAGTATCTTGCATGTCTATGTTGTTGTAGATCAATGGCCCGAGCTACTGTTCATTTGAATTTTAATGCGTTCCTAGAGAAAGCTAAGTTGAAAGATGATGGTAGCAACTACATGGACTGGGTCCGTAACTTGAGGATTATCCTCATTGCTGCACAGAAGAATTACGTCCTCGAAGCACCGCTAGGAGCAAGACCCGCTGCAGGAGCAACGCCGGACGTTGTGAACGCCTGGTAGAGAAAAGCTGATGACTACTCGATAGTTCAGTGTGCCATGCTTTATGGCTTAGAACCGGGACTTCAACAACGTTTTGAATGTCAAGGAGCATATGAGATGTTCCAGGAGTTGAAATTAACATTTCAAGCAAATGCCCGCATTGAGAGATATGAAGTCTCCAATAAGTTCTATAGCTGCAAAATGGAGGAGAATAGTTCTGGCAGTGAGCATATACTCAAAATGTCTTGGTATCATAATCACTTGACTCAGCTGGGAGTTAATCTTCCAGTTGATAGTGTCATTAACAGAGTTCTTCAATCACTGCCACCAAGCTACAAAAGCTTCGTGATGAACTATAACATGCAAGGGATGGATAAGACGATTCCCGAGCTCTTCACAATGCTAAAGGCTGCAGAGGTAGAAATCAAGGAGGAACATCAAGTTTTGATGGTCAACAAGACCACCAGTTTCAAGAAAAAGGGTAAAGGGAAGAAGGGGAACTTCAAGAAGAACGGCAAGCAAGTTGCTGCTCAAGTGAAGAAGCCCAAGTCTGGACCTAAGCCCGAGACTGAGTGCTTCTACTGCAAAGGGACTGGTCACTGGAAGTGAAACTGCCCCAAGTATTTGTGGATAAGAAGGATGGCAAGGTGAACAAAGGTATATGTGATATACATGTTATTGATGTGTACCTTACTAATGCTCGCGGTAGTGCCTGGGTATTTGATACTGGTTCTGTTGCTAATATTTGCAACTCGAAATAGGGACTACGGATTAAGCGAAGATTGGATAAGGACGACGTGACGATGCGCGTGGGAAATGGTTCCAAAGTCGATGTGATCGCCGTCGGCACGCTACCTCTAAATCTACCTTTGGGATTAGTTTTAGACCTGAATAATTGTTATTTCGTGCCAGCGTTAAGCATGAACATTATATCTGGATCTTGTTTGATGCGTCACGGTTATTCATTTAAATCCGGGAATAATGGTTGTTCTATTTATATGAGTAATATCTTTTATGGTCATGCACCCTTGAAGAGTGGTCTATTTTTGTTGAATCTCGATAGTAGTGACACACATATTCATAATATTGAAGCCAAAAGATGCAGAGTTGATAATGATAGTGCAACTTATTTGTGGCACTGCCGTTTGGGTCATATTAGTGTAAAGAGCATGAAGAAACTCCATTCTGATGGACTTTTGGAATCACTTGATTATGAATCACTTGGTACTTGCGAACCATGCCTCATGGGCAAGATGACTAAAACTCCGTTCTCCGGAACAATGGAGCGAGCAACAGATTAATTGGAAATCATACATACTGATGTATGTGGTCCGATGAATATTGAGGCTCGCGGCGGGTATCGTTATTTTCTGACCTTCACAAATGATTTGAGCAGATATGGGTATATCTACTTGATGAAACATAAGTCTGAAACATTTGAAAAGTTCAAAGAATTTCAGAGTGAAGTGGAAAATGTGACGCCCCCGATTTGACCGTACACTAATCATGCACGCAAATGTGTACGATCAAGATCAGGGACTCACGGGAAGATATCACAACACAACTCTACAACATAAATAAGTCATACAAGCATCATAATACAAGCCAGGGGCCTCGAGGGCTCGAATACAAGTGCTCGATCATAGACGAGTCAGCGGAAGCAACAATATCAGAGTACAGACATAAGTTAAACAAGTTTGCCTTAAGAAGGCTAGCACAAACTGGGATACAGATCGAACGAGGCGCAGGCCTCCTGCCTGGGATCCTCCTAACTACTCCTGGTCGTCGTCAGCGGGCTGCACGTAGTAGTAGGCACCTCCAGTGTCGTAGGAGTCGTCGTCGACGGTGGCTTCTGGCTCCTGGACTCCAGCATCTGGTTGCGACAACCAGGTAAAAGGGAAAGGGGAAAAGAGGGAGAGAAGCAACCGTGAGTACTCATCCAAAGTACTCGCAAGCAAGGAGCTACACTACATATGCATGGGTATATGTGTAAAGGGGCCATATCAGTGGACTGAACTGCAGAATGCCAGAATAAGAGGGGGATAGCTAGTCCTGTCGAAGACTACGCTTCTGGCCATCTCCATCTTGCAGCATGTAGAAGAGAGTAGATTGAAGTCCTCCAAGTAGCATCACATAGCATAATCCTACCCGGCGATCCCCTCCTCGACGCCCTGTTAGAGAGCGATCACCGGGTTATATCTGGCACTTGGAAGGGTGTGTTTTATTAAGTATCCAGTTCTAGTTGTCATAAGGTCAAGGTACAACTCCGGGTCGTCCTTTTACCGAGGGACACGGCTATTCGAATAGATAAACTTCCCTGCAGGGGTGCACCACATAACCCAACACGCTCGATCCCATTTGGCCGGACACACTTTCCTGGGTCATGCCCGGCCTCGGAAGATCAACACGTCGCAGCCCCACCTAGGCACAACAGAGAGGTCAGCACGCCGGTCTAACCCTATGCGCGCAGGGGTCTGGGCCCATCGCCCTATGCACACCTGCACGTTGCGTACGCGGCCGGAAGAAGACCTAGCCTAGTGGCGTTCCAGTCCAATCCGGCGCGCGCCACTCAGTCGCTGACGTCACGAAGGCTTCGGCTGATACCACGACGCCGGGATACCCATAACTACTCCTGCGTAGATGGTTAGTGCGTATAGACCAAATGGCCAGACTCAGATCAAATACCAAGAACTCGTTAAGCGTGTTATGTATCCGCGAACGCCGACCAGGGCCAGGCCCACCTCTCTCCTAGGTGGTCTCAACCTGCCCTGTCGCTCCACCATAAAGTAACAGTCGGGGGCCGTCAGGAACCCAGGCCCACCTCTACTGGGGTGGAGCCACCTGTCCTTTCAGCCCCCTCATCAGAATCACTTGCGGGTACTCAACGAGCTGACCCGACTTTAGTCACCACATGTGTCATGTATATAAAGTATATAGTATATACCCGTGATCACCTCCCGAAGTGATCACGGCCCAGTAGTATAGCATGGCAGACGGACAAGAGTGTAGGGCCACTGATGGAACACTAGCATCCTATACTAAGCAGTAGGATAGCAGGTAAGGGTAACATCTGTAGCAACAATGATAGGCTATGCATCAGGATAGGATTAACGGAAAGCAGTAACATGCTACACTACTCTAATGCAAGCAGTATAGAGAAGAATAGGCGATATCTGGTGATCAAGGGGGGGCTTGCCTGGTTGCTCTGGCAAGTAGGAGGGGTCGTCAACTCCGTAGTCGAACTGGGCAGCAGCAGTGTCGGTCTCGTAGTCTACCGGAGAGAAGAGAGGGGAAGAAACAGTAAATACAATGCAAACATAAGCATGACGATGCGTGACATGAAAATGAGCGGTGCTAGGTGTGCCCTAACGCGGCAGTAGGTGGTACCGGCGAAGGGGGGGAACATCCGGGAAAGTATTCCCGATGTTTCGTATTTTCGGACAAATGAAATGGAGGGGGAAAGTTGCGTGTTCGATAGGTTAGGGAGGTGTGGTGGACGAACGGGCTACGTATTCGGATTCGTCTCGTCGTTTTGAGCAATTTTCGTGTACAAAGTTTTTCCATCCGAGCTACGGTTTATTTTATATTAATTTATAAAGATTTTAATAATTTCTGGAATTTAATTAATTATTTAATTTAATTCGAAAATGGATTTATGACATCAGCATGATGTCATGCTGACGTCAGCAGTCAACATTGACTGTTGACCTGGTCAACCTGACAGGTGGGTCCCACCTGTCAGGGACTGTTTAGCTAATTAACAGTGGTTAATTAGGTTAACTAGTTATTAGGTTAATTAAGTTTAATTAGTTTAACCAGGATTAATTAAGTTAATTATTTAGTTAATTAATTAATTAATTATTTTTATTATTAATTATTTAATTTATTATATATATATATATTTTAATCTTTTTTTAAAACGTTCTGTGGGCGGCCCCACTGTCATAGGCCTATCTGGCCAGGGCGGGGCCCCTGTGGTCAGTGACCCAGGGTGGGGCGGCGGCTGTGGCCGGCCAGCTACGGCTGTGCCGCGCGCACGCGGCCACTGGGCGAAGCCAGGGCACGGCGAGGCCGGAACGGGACCGGAGCGGGCGCGTGGGCGCCGGCGCCCGACGCGGCTAGCAGGGGAGGGGGAGGAAGGGGTCGGCGCGTGGCCCGTGGCCGGGGCCGGAGCAGCGGCGTGGCGGGGCGCCGTCGCGGGCACAGGGGGGGCGGCCGAACAAGGCCGCGGTGCGGGTGGCCACGGCAAGGCATGCGTGAGCGTGCGCGCGGCCGTGGGCGCGCACGAGGGGCGGCGAGCACAGCTACGGGGAGGACGACGTGTGCGGTGACCTGCGGGAAAAAGAGGAGGGGAGGTAGCAGTGCTCACGGCGGGGCACGGCCAAGAGCAGAAAGGGGGGCGACGGCATGGCCGACACGGGGGTGCGCGTGCGTGCGGTCGGCCTCGATCAGAGGCAGGGAAGGAGGAGGACGAGGCCGTGGCCTCACCGAGATTTGTAGGGACGGGGCAGCGGGGCTCGTGGAGGGGGTCGGGGACGACGGCGATGCAGGAGAAGCAGTCCGGCGAGGTGGCATCGGCGACGGGGACGGGGAGCGCCGGTGACGGAGAGGACCGCGGGGGCGGCGTCCGGCGATGGTTCCCAGGGGGGTCGAGCGGCTCCGGGCTCGAGCGAACCGACGGGGAAAAAGGCGAGGAGGTGAGATCCGGCGGGGAAGGCCCGGCGACGGCGGGGTTCCAGTGGCATCGGAGGCGTCTTGGCGATGGCGGAGCGGTGGTGGCGACGGGCACCAGGGGCGACGGGGTCTGGCAAGCAACGGGGGCGCCGTTGCGTCCCGATCCAGAACGGGGAGGAGGTCGAGGACGGGTGATGGGGCGCGGCCGTCGGGGCGGCGCCCGGGGCAGCGGTCGCGTGCGCTGGGGGTTTGATCCCCCCCAGATCGGATCGGGTGAGGGGGAGTGACAGAGGGAGAGAGGGGATCGTGGGAGAGGAGTGGGGAGAGTGGGGTTCGGTTGGGCTAGGGTTTCCCCAGGGGGTTATGGAGAGGAGATGGGTGGGCCGGCTGGGTTAGTGGCTGGCCGGCTGGGCCGTTTGGCCCAGTTGGCCAGGGGGGTTCTCTCTCTCTCTCTTTTTATTTCCTTTCTGTTTCTTTTTTCTTTATCTATTTTCTTTTCTATTTTATTCTTTTAATTTCTGCTTTATAAAATATAACTACAACTCCTAAATTAATGTTGTAATTTATTCTACTGCCCCAAAAAGTTTGACACCTAATTAAAATAGTTTGCATTATTATTATTTTTAAAAGGCATTTAATTAATTGTCATAGCTGCTGTTTTAATTACTTTAGAGCCTTTAAACATTTTATAAAATTGTGGTTTCTCCACAATAATTACCTATGCATTATTTGGCAACACCCCAACATTTCAGTTTTAATATTTGAAAATCTTTACCGTTTGACTTTATTTTAAGTTTGAATTTTGAATCCTATTGAACTAACACGAGATTAACAACAGTAACCGTGGTGACGTGGCATCATTAACGCGGGATTACTGTAGCCTAATTATCCGGGCGTCACAGAAAATCATCGTAACAAGAAAATAATGTTTCTACGAGCTGATCGTGGAGGATAATATTTGAGTTACGAGTTTGGTCTTCATTTGAAACAATGCGGAATAGTTTCGCAACTCACGCCACCCGAAACACCACAGCGTAATGGTATGTCTGAATGTCGTAACCGCACTTTATTAGATATGGTGCGATCTATGATGTCTCTTACTGATTTATCGCTATCGTTTTGGGGTTATGCTTTAGAGATGACTGCATTCACGTTAAATAGGGCACCATCTAAATCCGTTGAGACGACACCTTATGAATTGTGGTTTGGCAAGAAACCCAAATTGTCGTTTCTTAAAGTTTGGGGCTGCGATGCTTATGTGAAAAAGCTTCAACCTAATAAGCTCGAACTCAAATCGGAGAAATGTGTCTTCATAGGATACCCAAAGGAGACTATTGGGTACACCTTCTATCACTTATCCGAAGGCAAGACATTCATTGCTAAGAATGGATCCTTTCTAGAGAAGGAGTTTCTCTCGAAAGAAGTGAGTGGGAGGAATGTAGAACTTGATGAGGTAACTGTACCTGCTCCCTCATTGGAAAGTAGTTCATCACAGAAATCAGTTCCTGTGACTACTACACCAATTAGTGAGGAAGCTAGTGATGATGATCATGTAACTTCATATCAAGTTACTACTGAACCTCGTAGGTCAACCAGAGTAAGATCCGCACCAGAGTGGTACGGTAATCCGGTTCTGGAGGTCATGTTACTTGACCATGACGAACCTATGAACTATGAGGAAGCGATGATGAGTCCAGATTCCGCGAAATGGCTTCAGGCCATGAAATCTGAGATGGGATCCATGTATGAGAACAAAGTGTGGACTTTGGTTGACTTTCCCGATGATCGGCAAGCCATAGAGAATAAATGGATCTTCAAGAAGAAGACTGATGCTGACGGTAATGTTACTGTCTACAAAGCTCGACTTGTTGCGAAAGGTTTTCGACAAGTTCAAGGAGTTGACTACGATGAGACCTTCTCACCCGTAGCGATGCTTAAGTCCGTCCGAATCATGTTAGCAATTGCTGCATTTTATGATTATGAAATTTGGCAAATGGATGTAAAGACTGCATTCCTGAAAGAAGAGTTGTATATGATGCAACCCGAAGGTTTTATCAATCCAAATGATGCTAACAAAGTGTGCAAGCTCTAGCGATCCATTTATGGACTGGTGCAAGCATCTCGGAGTTGGAATAAACGTTTTGATAGTGTGGTCAAAGCATCTGGTTTTATACAGACTTTTGGAGAAGCCTGTATTTACAAGAAAGTGAGTGGGAGCTCTGTAGCATTTCTAATATTATATGTGGATGACATATTGTTGATTGGAAATGCTATAGAATTTCTGGATAGCATAAAAGGATACTTGAACCAGAGTTTTTCAATAAAAGACCTCGGTGAAGCTGCTTATATATTGGGCATCAAGATCTATAGAGATAGATCAAGACGCTTAATTGGACTTTCACAAAGTACATACCTTGACAAAGTTTTGAAGAAGTTCAAAATGGATCAAGCAAAGAAAGGGTTCTTGCCTGTGTTACAAGGTGTGAAGTTGAGTCAGACTCAATGCGCGACCACTGCATAAGATAGAGAGAAAATGAAAGTCATTCCCTATGCTTTAGCCATAGGTTCTATCATGTATGCATTGCTGTGTACTAGACCTTATGTGTGCCTTGCTATTAGTTTAGCATGGAGGTACCAAAGTAATCCAGGAGTGGATCACTGGACAAAGGTCAAGAACATCCTGAAATACCTGAAAAGGACTAAGGATATGTTTCTCGTTTATGGAGGTGACAAAGGGCTCGTCGTAAATGGTTACGTCGATGCAAGCATTGACATTGATCCGGAATACTCTAAGTCACAAACCAGATACTATTATATTGAATGGTGGAGTTGTAAGTTGGTGCAGTTCTAAGTAAAGCGTCGTGGCGGGATCTACGTGTGAAGCGGAGTACATAGCTGCTTCGGAAGCAGCAAATGAGGGAGTCTGGATGGAGTTCATATCCGATCTAGGTGTCATACCTAGTGCATCGGGTCCAATGAAAATCTTTTGTGACAATACTGGTGCAATTCCCTTGGCAAAGGAATCCAGATTTCACAAGAGAACCAAGCACATCAAGAGACGCTTCAATTCCATCCGCGATCAAGTCAAGGAGGGAGACATAGAGATTTTCCACATACATACAGATCTGAATGTTGCAGACCCGTTGACTAAGCCTCGCTCACGAGCAAAACATGATCAGCACCAAGACTCCATGGGTGTTAGAATCATTAATGTGTAATCTAGATTATTGACTCTAGTGCAAGTGGGAGACTGAAGGAAAAATGCCCTAGAGGCAGTAATAAAGTTGTTATTTATATTTCCTTATATCATGATAAATGTTTATTATTCATGCTAGAATTGTATTAACTGGAAACTTAGTACATGTGTGAATACACAGACAAACAGAGTGTCACTAGTATGCCTCTACTTGACTAGCTCGTTGAATCAAAGATGGTCAAGTTTCCTAGCCATAGACATGAGTTGTCATTTGATTAACGGGATCACATCAATAGAGAATGATGTGATTGACTTGACCCATTCCGTTAGCTTAGCACTTGATCGTTTAGTTTGTTGCTATTGCTTTCTTCATGACTTATACATGTTCCTATGACTATGAGATTATGCAACTCCCGAATACCGGAGGAACACTTAGTGTGCTATCAAACATCACAATGTAACTGGGTGATTATAAAGATGCTCTACACGTGTCTCCGATGGTGTCTGTTGAGTTGGCATAGATCGAGATTTGGTTTTGTCACTCCGATTCTCGGCCCTCTCGGTATTGCACATCACTATAAGCCTTGCAAGCAATGTGACTAATGAGTTAGTTACGAGATGATGCATTACGGAACGAGTAAAGAGACTTGCCGGTAACGATATTGAACTAGGTATTGAGATACCGACGACCGAATCTCGGGCAAGTAACATACTCATGACAAAGGGAACAACGCATGTTGTTATGCAGTTTGACCGATAAAGATCTTCATAGAATATGTAGGAACCAATATGAGCATCCAGGTTCCGCTGTTGGTTATTGACCGGAGATGAGTCTCGGTCATGTCTACATAGTTCTCGAACCCGTAGGGTTCGCACGCTTAACGTTCGATGATGATCGGTATTATGAGTTTATGTGTTTTGATGTACCGAAGGTTGTTCGGAGTCCCGGATGTGATCACGGACATGACGAGGAGTCTCAAAATGGTCGAGACATAATTATTGATATATTGGACGACTATATTCGGACACCGGAAGTGTTCCGTAGAAGTTTCGGATAAAACCGGAGTGCCGGAGGGTTATCGGAACCCTCAGGGGAATTAATGGGCCTCGATGGGCCTTAGTGGAGACAGAGAGGGGCGGCCTGGGCAGGCCGCGCCCCCTCCCCCTTGAGTCCGAATTGGACTAGGAAGGGGGGGGGAGCGCCCCCCTTTCCTTCTCCCTCTCCCTCTCCTTCCTTCCCCCTCTCTCCCTTTTGGTGGAAACCTACTAGGACTTGGAGTCCTAGTAGGATTCCCCTCTTAGGGGCGCGCCAAGGAGGGCCGGGCGGCCTCCCCCCTTTCTCCTTTATATACGGGGGCAGGGGGCACCCCCAGATACACAAGTTGATTGTTTAGCCGTGTGCGGTGGCCCCCTCCACAGATTTCCACCTCGGTCATACCGTTGCAGTGCTGACGAAACTCTCCCTCGACTTCAGTAACTTCATCATCACCGTCATCACACCGTCGTGCTGACGAAACTCTCCCTCGACTTCAGCCGGATCTAGAGTTCGTGGGACGTCACCGAGCTGAACGTGTGCAGATCACGGAGGTGCCGTACTTTCGGTGCTAGGATCAGTCGGATCGTGAAGACGTACGACTACATCAATCGCGTTGTCAAAACGCTTTTGCTTTCGGTCTATGAGGGTATGTGGACAACACTCTCCCCTCTCGTTGCTATGCATCACCTAGATGGATCTTGCGTGCGCGTAGGATTTTTTTTAAATTACTACGTTCCCCAACAAGAACCACACACAAGGTATTACAATTTGGTTTCTATTGGCCTACTCTCTTCAACGATGCATGTATGTTTGTCTTATCTTGTGATGAATGTCAAAGAATTTCAAATACTGATAGACGTCAGGAAATGCCTATGAATTGTTCACTTGTTATTGAACCATTTGATGTTTGGGGATTTGATTATATGGGACTTTTTCCTTCCTCTAATGGCTATACACATATTCTTGTTGTTGTTGATTACGTTACTAAGTGGGTAGAAGCTATTCCAACTAGTAGTGCTGATCATAACACTTCTATTAAAATGCTTAAGGAAGTTATTTTCCTGAGGTTTGGAGTCCCTAGATAATGACTGATGGTGGTTCACATTTTATTCATTGTCTTTCTGAAAACTGCTTGCTAAATATGATGTTAACCATAGAACTGCATCTCCTTATCACCCTCAGTCTAGTGGTCAAGTTGAACTGAGAAATAGAGAAATAAAGTTTATTTTGCAAAAGACCGTTAATATATCTCCAAAGAATTGGTCTAAGAAACTTGATGATGCATTATGGGCTTATAGAACCACTTACACGAATCCCATGGGTATGTCTCCGTATAAAATGGTTTATGAAAAAGCATGTCATTTACCTCTTGAGCTAGAACCTAAAGCATATTGGGCGATTAAAGAACTTAATTATGATTTCAATCTTCCCGGTGAGAAGAGGTTATTTGATATTAGCTTGTTAGATGAGTGGAGAACCCAAGCATACGAGAATGCCAAGTTGTTTAAATAAAAAGTTGAAAGATGGCAGGATAATAGAATTCAACAACGGGAATTTAAAGTGGGTGAGTATGTTCTATTGTACAATTCTTGTTTCAGATTCTTTGCAGTAAAACTTCTCTCTAAATGGGAAGGACCGTATATCATCAAAGAATTTTATCGTTTCGGAGCTATCAAGATCAACAACTCCGAAGGCACTAATCTGAGGGTGGTCAATGGACAAAGAATTAAACATTATATCTCCGATACACCTATAAATGTTGAAACTAACATTATGCAAACTATGACACCAGAGGAGCACATAAGAGAGACCTTCCAGAACACTCCAGAACCCAGAAAAGGAATAGGTATGTGATACGTAAGTAAACCGACTCCAAAAATTCCATAAAAATACTTTTTGTGTTTTGAAATATTAGGAAAAAAATACCAAAATAAGAAACAACTGAAGAGACACACTAGGCGCCCACAAGGCACCTGGGCGCGCCCTGGTGGCTTGTGGGCCCCTCGTGTGCCTTCCTGACTCCATTTTCTTCTGGAATACTTGTTTTGCAAGATAATTTTTATATATGCTCCCGGACGTTTTGACCTCTGTATCGCAGAAATCTCCTTTGTTCTTGTTTCGTGCTATTTTTGTGATAGATCTGGAGGTATGTCGTCCCAAGATTCAGTTGGAGAGAGCCATGTCTCACACGTTGCTGCAAATCCAAGAGCCTATGACGATGATGATCACCATGGGTGGTTGATCAGTGAGGAGGTCGAAGCTGACTTAAAGAGACTGGATTCCATGGAGCAGGAAGAAATTTATCGACCACAACCCAGGGACATGCACATGGAATATGGGGGATCTAGCTTATCGGATACGGTTAAACCTCCAAACACTCAATTTATTTCTTATCGTAATCTAAAAAGAGTGTCGCTTCATCTGCTTCAGTCAGGAACCACCCTTGGGTGGATGGTGCATTAACTGTCACATGGAAGCTTCGGAAGGAAATTATGGACCTTAAGTGCCAAGTCAATAAGCTTGAAGAGGAAAATCACTTCCTTAGGGCATCATCGCCAAGAATATTCCACCGTCATCACGGACGAAGGAAACTTGAGTACACGGGTATGAGCACTCCCCTTGGCTTGTGCCAAGCTTGGGGGAGGTGCCCCGGTGTCATGGTTTTGTCACGGCGGATGTCCTAGTGTGAGGACTTAGTCGTGAGGCCATCGCAACAATGATTAGCTTGTCAGGGTTGAGCGAGAAGAGAGACGCAAGATTTTACCCAGGTTCGGCCCCTCACGGTGGAGGTAACAGCCTACATCCTACTTGATTGATATGGATGATGATGATCTTGGTTACAAGGGCGGTGTTTCGCTACCTCTATCTCGAGGGCATCTATTTTGATCTTGTCTAAGACTTGTTTGTCTGTCTATTCCCCCCATTGGGGTGCCCTGCCCCTCCTTACATAAGTTGAAGGGGCGGGTTACATGTAGATTCCAAGTTGGATTAGGACTTAACCTATTCTGGCTTCCCATCGCGGGCTTCTTATCATGGGCTTCTCATTGTGGGCTTCTGAACCCTGGGCTTCTTATCTCCAGGCGGGCGGCTTACAGCTGGGCGGCTTACCTTCAGGGCTTATCTTCATGGCTCATCTCTAGGACTCATCTCCGGGATTCATCATCGCGGGTTAAGATGGCTCGTTAAGATGGCGGGTTAAGATGGTTGCTTAAGTCCAGAGAGAACTTAACATGGCCGCTTAAGTCTAGAGAGGACTTAACATGGCTGCTTAAACCCAGAGATGACTTAACATCAGGGCGACTTAAGCCCAGAGATGACTTAACGTCAGGGCGACTTAAGCCCAGAGATGACTTAACGTCAGGGCGACTTAAGCCTAGAGATGATTTAACGTCAGGGCGACTTAAGCCTGGAGATGACTTAACATCAGGGCGACTTAAGCTTAGAGATGACTTAACATCAGGGCGACTTAAGCCCAGAGATGACTTAACATAAGGGCAACTTAAGCCCAGAGACGATTTAACGTCAGGGCGACTTAAGCCCAGAGATGACTTAAGCCTCAGGGCGGCTTATCATTATGAGCCGGGTCTTGGTCGTGTGGAATATCCCCAACATCAGCCCCTAGTTTAGCTTTGAATTTATTCATGCTACTCCTGAAATAAGAATATGTAAATGGACCGGCTCACTCAAAAAGACCAGTTTTAGTTCATTGACCAGCTCCTGAAAGGTCCGAATCTCTGTCATATCAATATGCTGACGCTGGTTCCTTGCAGAAAAATAACGCTTATGAAATCTTGAATTGTCTTCAAAAATGCCTTGTTTCGATAAATAGAGAAATTTGCCTGATGTTGAACCAACTTTCAATGCTTCAGACTTTGATAAAGAATAAATCCAAATGATGTTGAGTTGACTTGTCCGAATAGCTTGGAGGAGATAATCTTTGGAAAATTTTCCACCAAAAAATATGAGACCTGGTTTGCTCAACACTGAAAATTTTGAAGGTGTTCTCCCTCACCTGTAGCCCTCTTGAGTAGAACAAAGTGATAGCTTAAGACTTGCTTCAATATAAATGCTGCAACCTTGGAGAAATACGGGCTGAACATTTTGTACTTCACATCTGTAGCCCCCAAGTGCCAGGTTGTCTTGCCTGTAGCAACCAGGGACTTGTAACTGTCCTGTGCTTATGAAACTTCAGCTAGTGTATCCCCAAGGGCCGGGTCATTATGCAATAATGAGCATGGACTTTTGTAGATCTGATTATATAGACTTGAAGAGCAGTGTGTCGCCCCCAAGGGCCGGCTCGATAAGATAATACTGGGCTGGGACTTAGAAAATGATGGAAGACCGGCTCATCTCCCTGAGATAACCGGCTCTGTGGACAATGTGATGATTTGAAAAGAAACTTGCATTAGCCCCCAAGTATCGTGGTGCACTACAAAAAAAGACACATCCGTGACATTTTGGGCCGAACGAATTTTTTTTCTGTCATACTTATGACACTTCTATGACGATAATTGTGACAAAACCCGGTATCATCATAGATGTGGTGGGGTCCTACTTCCATGACAAAAAATCATGACAGAAAATGGGCTTTTCGTCCTGGGCGGGCCGGAGACGCAACTGCATGACATTCTTTGGGCCGTCCATGACGGAAAAAACCATGGTCGAAGCGAGGGCGAGGAAAATATCGGGGTGTTCCCGGTTACGGTGGGTGGTCAGGGCCGAGCGATGCATATTTCTCTCATACACGCACGCGCGTGGGTGCGAGGCGTTGGGCTCTAACTGAACCCGAGCGATTGCACTGCAGGCTACGCGTTACTGAACCCGAGCGATCGACCGACGGCTGTTAACTGAACCCGATCGAGCGATTCCTTCGCTACTGCTGCTAACTGAAGCCAATCGATGCTGCCTCTGGATGAACAGTGAGTGTTGCTGGGGGGTTTGGATGAACTGTTCCCAGTGGGGGTGGATGAACAGGACCCCCATGGTGTTTCCTCGGGATGAACAGGACCCCGATCAATCGAGCCGGTTGGGGCTGGATGAACAGGACCCCGTGGAGGCAGGATGAACAGGACCACCACGTGGAGGGCAGGATGAACAGTAGATGGTGGAGGGCTGGATGAACAGTAGCCCGTGAAGGGGTGGTTGAACAGGAGCCCGTGGAGAGGGCTGGTTGAACAGTAGCCGGTGGAGTAGCGCGCAGTGGAGGCTGGATGAACAGGAGCCCGTGGATAAACAGTCACAGGTGGAGGCTGGAGGAGGTCGACGGTGGATGAACAGTAGCCCGTGGAGGCTGGAGGGGGTCGACGGTGGAGATGAACAGTATCCCGTGGAGTCCCGTTTTGCGGTACGCCGCACCCCTCCCGATGAACAGGACCCCCGTTTCGACCGTAGTGCTCCAACACAACTCTGTTTCCTCCGTTTTGCGGTACGCCACACCTCTCCTGATCAACAAGACCCCCATTTCGACCGTAGGAGGTCCATTTCCTCCATTTTGCAGTATGCCAGACCCCTCCCGATGAACAGGATCCCGTTTCGAACGTGGCCGGTCGAACACAAGGCTGTTTCCTCCGTTCTGCAGTACGCCAGGCCTCGTTTCCATCGGCTGTTCCGTCCAAGCCCTCCCAATGAACACGACGACGCATTCCGTTCCGACCCAGCCGGTTGGCTCCCCATGAACACGACGACACTGTTTCTCCATTCCGACCCAGCCATGTACACGAGCCCTGGCCGTACATACGCGCGAGTAGGCGTTCGAGACCCCGCCCGTATGTACGTGCGTGGCCATATTTACTTTCTTGCACCCTGGCCGCTGTACGTATGTGTACATGCTACGTGCGCACCTCTGCTACGACACGTGCGCGCCTTTACATCGACCAGTATGTACGTACACGTTTGCGACCAGAATGACAACACTACATACGCTTTGACCAGGTGGGTCCCGACTGTCAGGCACTTCCTTGCGTGCGAAGATGTAGCTGGTGGGTCCCAGCAGTCAGGGGGGTGAATTGTTTTTTTGCCCGGACGCACTTCCTTGCGTGCGAAGATGTAGTTGGTGGGTCCCAGCAGTCAGGGGGAAACATTTTTTTCGCGAAATACGGTGGCCCGTCCGGTGGGTCCCCGCAGTCAGGTGGAGGAATAATTATTTTGCGCGTAATAAGGAGGCACTTCCTTGCTGCGGCCGTGGACCCAGCTCTCAGCCTCTCCACGTACAGTACTCTTCCGATGGAAGTCGTTCCTTGACCATGTTGACCACGCCGCGCCGAGAGCACCAGGGCGGTGGACGACGGCGAGGCCTAAGAAGGGGACGACACGGAGCCGGGGAAGATGCGGCAGTGGAAGCTCGCGCGGAGAGGAGTACGAGGGTTCACTGGTTCGGCTGCGGTGTGAGGCTGCCGTCGCCGCAGGGCCTGGCCAGCGGTGGGAATAGTAGGGGGCGGTGAGGCCTCCGCGGCAGCATAGCCGGCCACGGGAGGCAGGAGCATGCGGCACGACCGGCGCTGCTTTGGGCGGCTGGAGCAAGAAGACCAGAGGTTGAGGAAGCACTACGGCCGTTGGATGGACATTGTACGGTCACTTGAGCTAGAATCGTTCATATTGACTGAGTTGACAAAGCACTCCGTCCCCGTCAACTTAGTAGGCCCACAAGTCATCCACCCACCAAGGTGGCTCCCAACTAGCAGGGGGAGTATTCATTTTTTTGTGCGTAATAAGGAGGCACTTCCGGTGGGTCCGAGCTGACAGTGGGGGGAACGTTTTTTTCGCGAAATACGGTGGCCCGTCCGGTGGGTCCCAGCAGTCAGGGGGGAAATGTTTTTTCGCCAAATACGGTGGCCCGTACGGTGGGTCCCTGCTGTCAGGTGGAGGAATAATTATTTTCCGCGTAATAAGGAGGCACTTCCTTGCGGCTGCCGTGGACCCAGCTGTCAACCTCTCCACGTACAGTACTCTTCCGATGGAAGTCGTTCCTTGACCACGTTGACCACGTCACGCCGAGAGCACCAGGGCAGTGGACGACGGCAATGCCTAGGAAGGGGACGACGCGGAGCCGGGGAAGACGCGGCAGTGGATGCCCACGCGTAGAGGAGTACGAGGGTTCACTGGTTCGCTGCGGTGTGAGGCTGCCGTCGCCGCAGAATAACAGGGGGTGTGGGTGAGTAGAGGGATGGCCTGGCCAGCGGTGGGAGTAGTAGGGGGCGGTGAGGCCTACGCCGCATCGCAGCCGGCCATGGGAGGCAGGAGCACGAGGCATGACCGGCGCTGGTTTGGGCGGCTGGAGCAAGAAGACCAGAGGTTGAAGAAGCACTACGGCTGTTGGATGGACATCGTACGGTCACTGGAGCTAGAATCGTGCATATTGACTAAGTTGACAAAGCCCTCCATCCCCGTCAACTTAGTAGGCCCACAACTCAGCCTGCCACTATACTGGGTCCCAGCTAGCAGGGGGAGCATTCCTTTTTTGTGCGTAATAAGGAGGCACTTGGTTGCGTGCGAAGATATAGATGGTGGGTCCAAGCTGTCAGCGGCGGTAACATTTGTTTTCGCAAAATACAGAGGCCCTTTGTAGGATCGAAAGTATTTCTAGAGGGGGGGGGATTAGACTACTTGACCAAATAAAAATCTAGCCTTTTCCCAATTTTAGTTCTTGGCAGATTTTAGCAACTTAGCACAAGTCAAGCAATCAACCTACACATGCAATTCTAAGAGTATAGCAGCGGAATGTAAAACAATTGCATATGAAGGTAAAGGGAGGAGTTTGAGGGAGCAAACGCAATGTTGACACGAATATTTTTTATCCGTGGTTCCGATAGGTGGTGCTATCGTACATCCACATTGATGGAGACTTCAACCCACGAAGGGTAACGGTTGCGCGAGTCCACGGAGGGCTCCACCCACGAAGGGTCCACGAAGAAGCAACCTTGTCTCTCCCACCATGGCCGTCGCCCACGAAGGACTTGCCTCACTAGGGTAGATCTTCACGAAGTAGGCGATCTCCTTGCCCTTACAAACTCCTTGGTTCAACTCCACAATCTTGACGGAGGCTCCCAAGTGACACCTAGCCAATCTAGGAGACACCACTCTCCAAGAAGTAACAAATGGTGTCTTGATGATGAACTCCTTGCTCTTGTGCTTCAAAAGATAGTCTCCCCAACACTCAACTCTCTCTCACAGGATTTGGATTTGGTGGAAAGATGATTTGAGTGGAAAGCAACTTGGGGAAGGCTAGAGATCAAGATTTATGTGGTTGGAATGGGATATCTTGACCTCAACACAAGGGTAGGTGGTCCTCTCTCAGAAAATATGTGTTGGAAGTGTAGGCATGTTCTGATGGCTCTCTCCACGAATGAAGAGTGGGTGGAGGGGTATATATAGCCTCCACACAAAATCTAACCGTTACACACAAATCACCAAACTCGGTGGGACTGATTCAAAGAACTCGGTCATACCGATTTGGTTTATAATGTGACCGTTAGGCATTTTGGTGGGACCGACGCGTCATCTCGGTGGGACCGATTTCGTTAGGGTTAGGGCATAACGTAATCTCGGTGAGACCGATTACACAAACTCGGTGGGATCGATTTTGGTAATAGACAAATAGAGAGTTGGTCAGGCAAACTCGGTGGGACCGATTCGCTCATCTCGGTTGGACCAAAACGTTAGGAAAAGGAAACAGAGTGTTTGCATTGCAATCTCGGTGGGACCGATCGCTCATCTCGGTTTGACCGAAACGTTACGAAGGGAAACAGAGAGATTACAATCCCATCTCGGTGAGACCGAGATCCCTATCGGTGAGACCAAAAAGACTAGGCTTTCTGGCAGTGGCTATGTCAACTGAACTCGGTGGCTCCGGATAGAAAAGATCGGTGGGGCCGAGTTGGACTTTTGGTTTGGGACATATGTGGATTTGAGAAAGTATTTGAGGGTTTTGGAGCATATCACTAAGCACTTTGAGCAAGAACCTCATTAAGCAACACCTCATCCCTTCTTAATAGTATTGGCTTTTCCTATAGACTCAATGTGATCTTGGATCACTAAAATAGAAAATGTAGAGTCTTGTGCGTTGAGCTTGAGCCAATCTTTTGTCCTTAGCATTTTGAAGGGTCCACTTTCTAATCCATGCCATGCCAATCATTGAGCTTTCCCGAAATATTTATCTTTCAATAGTATTAGCTCAATGAGCTATATGTTGTTAGGAATTACCAAAACCACCCGGGGATAGTTGCACTTTCAATCTCCCCCTTTTTGGTAATTGATGACAACATATAGATCAAAGCTTCGACAAATGATAAATAAGATTGAAAAACATCGTCACTTTGAGAAGTATGTGATAAGCAAGAGCTCCCCCTAAATTTGTGCATTATTTGAAATTTGCTTTTGAATGCAAATGCACAATCGATTAGGATCATGGGTTACTCTTCCATGTCACATACATCTTGGTGGAGCGCTCAAAATGATAGAAATTAAAGCATGCACTCATCACCAAAACAAATGAATGATCATCTAAGGATATAAGAGATAATATCATCCAACAAGCATTAAGGGTAGCATATGATCAAACACATGATCAAACAAGTATCTCACAAGGACATAAGGTATCTCACACAAGCACACAATAAAGTTTCAACCAAAGTAGCAAGAGAGAAAAAAGCAACACTCTCTCTCGAAGCCTATGATCTATACATTTTTCTCGCCCTTTGGCAACAAGTTACCAAAAAGTTCAAAAATGCATAGTGCTAAACGACTCTCAAGCTTGATCTTTGGTAGGAGGTGTTGAGATGAATCCAAGGACGAAGGCTTCAGATGAAGTAGCTGGAGCTGGTGGAGTAGCTGCTGGAGGTGGAACTGGAGCTGTAGCTGCTGGTGCTGATGCTGTAGCTCTAGTGTCTGTCACTGGCACTGCAATAGATCTCTGTCCTCTGGGCACTCTAGCAAAAGCATCTGTGGTAGACTTGACCTTCTTCTCCTCTACTTCCTCCTGAAGTTGCTCAACTGCAGTTTGGATCTCTATTACCTTGACATCAAGGTCATAGAATTTCTGCTCAATGATCCTCTCCAAACTCTCCTAGTTCTTGGTCAGGGTTGCCAAGCCCTTCTCAATCCTCAGGGTGGACTAGATCAGATATCCAAGCTGGTCTTGCTTGCTCTTCAAGAATACTTGAGATGCCTCCTCTACTATTGGCATCTTTGCAGCTTTCTCAGCTTTAGCCTTCTCTCTCTTCTCATGTGCTTGAGCTGAAAATGGCTCATTCTCATTCATCACCACTGTGTTGTCTTCAAATTCAGGGTAGATGGGCAGGTGCTCCTTATCCAAAATGTATTTTCCTGTGCCCATCTTTGAGTTGATGAGCTCCTGAATGTGTGGGGCATACCCACAACTTCTCTTCTAATCAGCTGCTGTCCTCTTGATTGTTTCCACAATCAGGCTCATGACTTTGAATTTTTGAGGGACATCAAATATATCCAGCAAGTTGATGGCATGTCCTCTGATCATCTTGTGATCACCTGACTTGGGTAGCAGTGTGTGCCTTAAGATCCAGCTGATACTTGGTAGACCAGACAACAAGTAGTGAACAGATCCAAACTTATGTGTATCCAAAGCAGCATCTGGGATCTCTTTGTACATGTTGGCCATTGTGTTGTGGTCTTTCTTCTTCTCTGCATAAATGTCCAAGTCATCCTCATGTTCCTCAGGAGCATTGATAAGCTTGGCCCACTCATCAAATGTAGACTGGTATCTAGTACCCTCAGACATCCATACTATCCTTCCATCTGGATAGAAGTGGGCAGTGGAGTAAAACTGCATGATGAGCTCATCATTCCACTTAGTGAGCTTCTGGGCAACAATGTGTCAACTCCACATGCCTTGAAGCTATCAAGTACACCAGGGAAGTGATCCTCATTCTCCTTAATGAACTCCCAGTCAACCCATCTCATGTCACACACAATGGGCTTCTTGTCAAGCAGAATTGTTTCATAGAAGTCCCGATGTTCCTTAGTGTGAAACCTGTAGTCCACAGCAGTCCTTCTCCTGATAGCATATGGATCAGACTGTCTCCATAGTCTCAATCCTGCATCCTTCCTGATTTTCATGTTCTCTGCCACTGGGTGTGCATCATTGTGGTCACGGATCTTGGGTTTCAGCTTCCTCAACACAACTGAGTCATCTTCTTCTTCTTCAGCAGCTTCAGGCACTGGGTCCTTGTTCTTCTCCTCAGCAGGGATGTTTCTAGTGCTTCTCTTGGGTTTAGGCTTTGGAGCTGGAGCAGCAGCCTTGGGAGCAGATTTGGGCTTAGTTGGAGCATCCCCTGATCTGATTGCATCTCCCATGAGCTTCTGTGCTTTAGGTGCGGGTGCAGCATCCTCTTGCTCTTCTTCTTCAGAATCAATCCTCATTGAGGGCTTGCCAAGCACTTTGGCATTAGTAGTTCTGGCCCTCTTCTTCTTCTTATCCTCACCAGCTTCTTCTTCTTCAAATTCAATGGTGAACTTCATGGTTTCACCTGTGGCAACTTTTCTTGGCTTAGACATGGGCTGTCTTTTTGCTGGAGCCTTTGTTTTCAGTGCAGGCTTTGTTGCAGCAGCTGTGCCATACTCCTTCTTCAGCACCTTTTTCTTTGAAGTGGCTTCATCTTCAACAGCCACATAGTCTTCATCCTCTGAATCAGAAGTTCTCTTCTTCCTTGTCCTGGTAGCAGCCTTTGGCAGGTTGCTTGGTGTGCTCCTGCTGCCCTCATCATAGCTGCTAGAGGGATCAGAACCCTCACTCATCTGCACCTGCTGTTCAGACTTGTTCTGGCTGTCACTCTGGTCAGACATCTTGCAGGCAAGCAGTTAGCAGACCCTGTGAATAGATTATAGATGAGGTAGAGAAGATGAGCATCAAAAAGTACAGGAGTTTTGCAAAATTGATGACTTAAAAACTTAGTTTTAGTTCTTCACAGAAAGCATTTTGGATCTACCGATTTATAAACTCGGTGATACCGATGCAGCTTTTGGAACCTAAACTAGTGAACTCGGTCAGACCGAGTCACGGTTCAGTGGTACCGAGACTGCTAGGGTTTCACGGAGAATCGAACTCGGTCACACCGATTTGCAATTTTCGGTCAGACCGAAAACGCATGTGCTCTGGCCTAAGCCAAATCGGTGAGACCGATTTCTACAACTCGGTCGGTCCGAGATGAATTCGGCTGAGACGTAACCCTAAATTTTCAAATCAAAACTAATCTACGGGACGTTTTCGCTGGACAGGATGATTTCAATCGTGGCAAGAATCATGGCAAAGCAATGTGCTAAGAATCAGAGTTATGGATTAGCACAAAGATCATGTTCGTACCCTAGTTCGGCGGCGAACTTGCTACGGCGGCAACGGCGGAGTAGATTGCCGTTGACGGCGGCTGAGACCAGCGGCGTGGGGTCGCTGGCGACGAGAGGACGATCCGGAGACCTAAGGAGGCAGAGCAGGTTACGCGTGGGCGAGGAGGTTCGGAAAGTTTTCCAAAATTTGGCCCGTCAGTATATATAACCTGACCCTGTCGGTGTGACCGAGTGGAACGACTCGGTGGCACCGAGATGCAAAACTGCAAGCAGTTACTGCAACTCGTTGTGACCCAAAGGTTCTAATTGGTTGCACCGAGATTGAAAACCCTAGATCAACTTATTGACTCGGTAGGACCGAAAGGGATGAATCGGTCAGACCGAGATGCACAAAGAGGTTTTGGAGGTTTAAGTCTATGACGAATCGGGAACTCCGAGTGCTGCTCACACAGAGTGGTTCGAATCTGACTTGATCAAACTTTGTGATGTAGCATGAATAGAGTTTGAGACGAGGAAAGCATAGATAGCTAGAGGGAGTTCTTAGGCATTCTTGTCCATCCATTTGGCAAAAGAGAAAGAGCCAAACAATCAAAACAACAAATGGATGTCCTCGAATGAGTGAAATATGCATCCAACATGCTCACACAATTAAAATGGCAAATGAAATATGTGACAAAGCATGCACAAACACTCTAGCATCTATCAAGCAATTGGCGATGACTAGGTCATCTATATATGAGTATATTTACTTAGGAGTCAAATGAGAACATTTGATCATAGGTCATACTCATCGTTTAAGCACAAGTGGGGTTACCACTTTTACGTAAAGCATTGTTGTGTTCACACCATTAGAGTTGCTCTAGCTCATTTGATTTGAGTAAAGCTCCCCCTAGATGTGATATCCCCCCTAAGAGGGATGAACTAACCTTGGGTTTTGTCGATGATGACTTCTTGTAGGTGTTGAAGATGTAGATGCTCAATGTTGATGTAGATCATTCGGAGCAATCCTTTGGAGTGAGTTGCACTTTCAATACCTACACGGGTTAGTCCCACAAGGAACAAACAAGGATATCCATAGACTTAGAGTGATGCATACACAAGATGATGTCCATGAAAGCATTAGGTTACCTTGTCCCTCGTCTTACCAACAAGAGGGTTTGTGACTCCTTGAACTAGTGCAAGATATGGAAGTTGTTTGCACTTGTCCTTGCCAAAATGATAAGAGTGAGGCATGTTGGCGGAGTCACCCTCAAGAACTCTCTAGTTCTTCTTCTTCTGGATCCACACTATCTTGATGGGAATCCTTGGAGTTGTAGTTGTACTTGATGAAGTAGAACTTGATGTAGTCTTGGGAACCCACTTGACCAAGGCCTTAGGTGCTTCTTCAAATGCATCAATTTCCTCTTGAACCTTGTCCTTGTATTTTTTTGCTTGTGGTCTTGTGGTGGAAGATCATCTTGAGCTTGTGTCCCTTTGAAAGAAGTAGGATCATACTTATCTTGTTGAGGAACAAACTTCATCTTGGGGTATTGATCTTCTTCCCGCTCAACTCCATTGGCATTGAACTTTCGTTCAAAACCAACACCTTCATTCTTCCGGTGTCTTCCTTGCTTGCGTACAATTTCCTCAAATTGCTTACTTACGGCAAGGCTCTTGTAAACACCTTTCTCTATTATTCCCTTCAATAAGCTATTTTCTTGCTCAAGTGTAACTTGGCTAAGAGAATCATTAGTGGAATCAAGAGAACTACTAGAAGCAACAACATTGGATTGAGCATGATTGTTGTTACTACTAGATGAAGCATCTTTCTTGTTCTTGTTGCTAGATTTAACTTGTGGCATGTAAGTAGACAAGAGTAAACGCTTGGCAATGTAAGAAGAACTTTTCTTGCGAAGATCATCGTTGATTGCCTTAAAAACTCATGCTCTTGCTCAAGGTTGAGCTTTTCAAAGCGTAGTTTCTCATGAGTCTTTAAAATTTCTCGATGATCTTCCAAGGTAGTTTCATGAGTTAACTTAAGAGTGTTTAGTTCTTTAGTTAGACGCTCAATCTCCTTCTTATCATCATCATTCGTTTTATCTTGATTAGCATGATTAACTGACGTTTCATCATAGTTTTCATCACTAGAGTTGTCAACAAGTAAATCATCATCACCTAGCAAATCATCTTCATCACTATTGAAATCAACACACTCGGGATGTGTTACCTTTGGACCTTTGGCCATGAAGCATCTTCCAATTCCTTCATTTGGTGAGTCAAATATGTCGTAGGAGTTGGTTGTCACAAGTGCTAGACAGGCAACACCTTCATCTTGAGTATATTCGGAGTCGGAGTGATAACTTCTTTCGGAGTGATGGCCGGAGTCGGAGCCGGATACCCATTCACCAACATGAGCTTGATGTCTTCTTTTTGTGTAGCTCCTTGATGACTTATCCTTCCTTTCCGAATCCTTGCTTCTCCGAGAGGATCTTCATTCATAACTATCATCTCTACTCCTTCTTTCTCTTGATGGTGATTCTTCTCTTCTACTTCTTCTTTTGGGAGAATCTTCTCTTCTTTTGTAGGGGGCCGTACACTCATTGGAGTAGTGTCCGGGTCTTCCACAATTGTAGCAATTTCGCTCAAGACTAGAAGATCTTTTGTCATTGTAGGACCTTGACTTGGAACTTCTTTCTTTGCTTCTACTCTTGTAGAACTTGTTGAAGTTCTTTACCATTAGGCTCAATTCTTCATTGAAGGTTTGTTTCTCACTTGATGATGTGGGAGCATCACACGAGGCTTTGTAGGCACCACTTGACTTGTTGTGAAGCTCTTCCTTATCCTTGAGTGACATCTCATGAGCAACAATTCTTCCAATGACTTCCGTTGGCTTGAGATCTTTGTAATTGGGCATCATTTGGATCAATGTGCACACGGTATCATATTTTCCATCCAAGGCTCTTAGGATCTTCTTGATGATGAATTTGTCGGTCATCTCTTCACTTCCTAAGCCGGCAATCTCATTTGTGATGAGAGCAAGCCTAGAGTACATTTCAGCGACACCTTCACCATCCTTCATTTTGAACTTGTCAAGCTGACTTTGAAGCACATCCAATTTGGATTCCTTGACGGAGTCGGTACCTTCGTGCATATCAATAAAAGTATCCCAAATTTCCTTTGCATTCTCAAGACGGCTGATTTTGTTGAATTCTTCGGGGCACAATCCATTGAAGAGAATGTCACAAGCTTGAGCATTTTATTGTAGCATCTTCAACTCTTCCACGGTAGCTTCACGGTTAGGTTCTTTCCCATCGAAGAATTGACCTTGCAAGCCAATACACACAATAGCCCAAATGGCGGGGTTATGTCCAAGAATATGCATTTTCATCTTATGCTTCCAACTAGCAAAATTTGCACCATCAAAGTAAGGACCTCTACGGTGGTAATTTCCCTCGCTAGACGCCATACTCTCCTAGGTTGTGAAACCAAGGCTATGACCACCAAAAGCTATGGAAATCAAAGCAAATGGAGACCAAAGCTCTGATACCACTTGTAGGATCGAAAGTATGTCTAGAGGGGGGGATTAGACTACTTGACAAAATAAAAATCTAGCCTTTTCCCAATTTTAGTTCTTGGCAGATTTTAGCAACTTAGCACAAGTCAAGCAATCAACCTACACATGCAATTCTAAGAGTATAGCAGCGGAATGTAAAACAATTGCATATGAAGGTAAAGGGAGGAGTTTGAGGGAGCAAACGCAATGTTGACATGGAGATTTTTTATCCGTGGTTCCGATAGGTGGTGCTATCGTACATCCACGTTTATGGAGACTTCAACCCACGAAGGGTAACGGTTGCGCGAGTCCACAGAGGGCTCCACCCACAAAGGGTCCACGAAGAAGCAACCTTGTCTATCTCACCATGGCCGTCGCCCATGAAGGACTTGCCTCACTAGGGTAGATCTCCACGAAGTAGGCGATCTCCTTGCCCTTACAAACTCCTTGGTTCAACTCCACAATCTTGACGGAGGCTCCCAAGTGACACCTAGCCAATCTAGGAGACACCACTCTCCAAGAAGTAACAAATGGTGTGTTGATGATGAACTCCTTGCTCTTGTGCTTCAAATGATAGTCTCCCCAACACTCAACTCTCTCTCTCACAGGATTTGGATTTGGTGGAAAGATGATTTGAGTGGAAAGCAACTTGGGGAAGGCTAGAGATCAAGATTTATGTGGTTGGAATGGGATATCTTGACCTCAACACAAGGGTAGGTGGTTCTCTCTCAGAAAATATGTGTTGGAAGTGTAGGCATGTTCTGATGGCTCTCTCCACGAATGAAGAGTGGGTGGAGGGGTATATATAGCCTCCACACAAAATCTAACCGTTACACACAAATCACCAAACTCGGTGGGACTGATTCAAAGAACTCGGTCAGACCGATTTGGTTTATAATGTGACCGTTACGCATTTCAGTGGGACCGACACGTCAACTCGGTGAGACCAATTTCGTTAGGGTTAGGGTATAACGTAATCTCGGTGAGACCGATTACACAAACTCGGTGGGACCGATTTTGGTAATAGACAAATAGAGAGTTTGTCAGGCAAACTCGGTGGGACCAATTCGCTCATCTCGGTTGGACCGAAACGTTACGAAAAGGAAACAGAGTGTTTGCATTGCAATCTCGGTGGGACCGATCGCTCATCTCGGTTTGACCGAAACGTTACGAAGGGAAACAGAGAGATTACAATCCCATCTCGGTGAGACCGAGATCCCTATCGGTGAGACCGAAAAGACTAGGGTTTCTGGGAGTGGCTATGTCAACTGAACTCGGTGGCTCCGGATAGAAAAGATTGGTGGGGCCGAGTTGGACTTTTGGTTTGGGACATATGTGGATATGAGAAAGTATTTGAGGGTTTTGGAGCATATCACTAAGCACTTTGAGCAAGAACCTCATTAAGCAACACTTCATCCCTTCTTAATAGTATTGGCTTTTCCTATAGACTCAATGTGATCTTGGATCACTAAAATAGAAAATGTAGAGTCTTGTGCTTTGAGCTTGAGCCAATATTTTGTCCTTAGCATTTTGAAGGGTCCACTTTCTAATCCATGCCATGCCAATCATTGAGCTTTCCTGAAATATTTATCTTTAAATAGTATTAGCTCAATGAGCTATATGTTGTTAGGAATTACCAAAACCACCCAGGGATAGTTACACTTTCACCCTTTTGATGGGTCCCAGATGTCAGGTAGAGGAATCATTATTTTGCGCGTAATAAGAGGCATGTCCTTGCGTGCAGCCGTGGACCTAGCTGCCAGCCTCTCCACGTACAGTCCACTTCAGATGCATGTCGGTCGTTGACCATGTTGACCAGGCCGCGCCGAGAGCACCAGGGCGGTGGACGACGGCGAGGCCTAGGAAGGGAACGACACGGAGGCAGGGAAGACTTGGCAGTTGTTTCCCACGCGGAGGGGAGTATGACTGTACGAGGGTTTACTGGTTCGTCTGCCGTCGCCGGAGAATAACAGCAGGTGTGGGTGAGTAGAGGGATGGCTAGGCCAGCGATGGGAGTACGGTGGGCGGTGAGGCCTGCGCGGCAGCACAGCCGGCGCGGGGAGGAGAGAGCAGGCAGTCCCGCCGGCGTTTGTTTGAGCGGCTGGAGGAGGAAGAGCAAAGATTGAAGAAGCACGACGGCCGTTGGATGGACATCCATCAGTCACTGCTTGTGCGTCAACCTTTTTTAGGAAAGCCTCAAATCTGTGGAAAACATCATACAACCCATCTGCCATTATTTCTAATAATTTACAGCTCATTTGCTAATTCTTAAGGTTTTTTTGGAGCCCATATTCTTTTTGTTAGCATTACAGCCCATATTGTGGCCACGGTTAAAAAATTATACGAAATTTTGCATATTTCGGTGCGGTCCGAACTGTTTTTAATCCCAAAATTTCGAGTCACATTCAAACTGATTTTAAAAATAAATGTATATCAATATAAAATCCAACAAATTGTCCACGCATAAAAATCAATGCAATCTAAAATCTTGAAATGAAAAAAGAAATTTGAAACTAATTGCCGAGTTGATGTGTTTTAAAAATGTACACCCCATTTCTCCTTACTGATAGGCCATTTTCTCGGCCAGCCGAATGAAGCTCTCCTCGTCTTGAAAGATTTGCAGCCCAACAGGCCTAACAAAGTGACTTACTTGGCAAATCACAAAAAAACTAGGCTGTGGCCATGGACCCAGCTGCGGTCGTGGACCCAGCTGTCGGCCTCTCCACGTATAGTACTCTTCCGATGGAAGTCGGTCGTTGACCACATTGACCACGCCGCGCCGAGAGCACCAAGGCGATGGACGATGGCGAGGCTTAGGAAGGGGATGACGCGGAGCCGGGGAAGACGCGGCAATGGATGCCCTCGCGGAGAGGAGTACGAGGGTTCACTGGTTCAGCTGCGGTGTGAGGCTGCCGTCGCCGTAGAATAACAGGGGGTGTGGGTGAGTAGAGGGATGCCCTGGCCAGTGGTGGGAGTAGTAGGGGGTGGTGAGGCCTCCGCGGCATCACAACGGCCACGGGAGGCAGGAGCACGCGGAATGACCAACGCTGGTTTGGGCGGCTGGAGCAAGAAGACCAGAGGTTGAAGAAGCACTACTGCCATTGGATGAACATCGTACGGTAATGGGAGCTAGAATCTTTCATATTGACTAAGTTGACAAAGCCCTCCGTCCCCATCAACTTGGTAGGCACACAAGTCAGCTTCCCACGATGCTGGGTTCCAGCTGGCAGGGGGAGTATTCATTTTTTTGTGCGTAATAAGGAGGCACTTCCTTGCGTGCGAAGATAGCTGGTGGGTCCGACCTGTCAGCGGGGGGCACGTTTTTTCGCGAAATACAGAGGCCCTGCCGGTGGGTCCCAGATGTCAGGTGGAGGAATCGAAGACTTGAGAAGGTGTACAGAACAAGCTAGTGTACCAGTAAAGAGACGTTGCTGAGTTTTAGAAAAAAGAGAGACGTGCTCCTGTAGTTGGTCCGAATCCAAACCTAGACTATGACTATATATGGTGTTATGCTACTCTCCAAGTAATGAAACTGACATATCCAACATTCGCTTCTCCTCTTTTCTACTTACTCTGCCTAGCATCAGAAGCTCTGGCCGCAGCAACCATGTCCGCTGGCTGCTCGTCCACCTGCTCTTTAGCAGGCAACAACCAAATATGCGCCAAGTCGCCACCCGTACCATCGCCTGTGGGTCTCATCACACCCCTGCCGGCACGCGCACCGCAGCAAGAAATTTGCATCGACAGGTAGTACTGACTGCTCAGAAGACCTTGTTTTCACTCCAGATTTTCCCATGACCGACTCAAATGGCTGATGCACAGGAAGAGTAGATGAATGTATAAACATTGTTGACAAATGGAATACATTATGGAAAAAATATGGCACAATACAATTCACATATACGATGACTGGCTAAACAGGATGGCATTGCATGATTCATGTATATGATGCCTGGCTAAAGAAGATGGCTTTGCATAATTCCTAGATACTCCCTCCGTTCCTAAATATTTGTCTTTTTAGAGATTTCAAATGGACTACCACATACGGATGTATATAGACATATTTTAGAGTGTAGATTCACTCATTTTGTTCCGTATGTAGTCACTTGTTGAAATCTCTAAAAAGACAAATATTTAGGAATGGTGGGAGTATGATATAGAAACCAAACAGGTGGCATTCACAAAGCAAATCTAAACTAAGCTGATGACATATAAGATGTATAATGTAAGCAATGCAAGGTGCCATATGCATGATATGACCAACATCAGCATGCCAGGTTAGAGCAAACACCTCAGGTGGTAAACAGGCGTGGTCGGCTCCTTCTGAATCTCCATCTGAATAGTTATTTTCCTCTGGGATACAATCTGGAAATGCAGGAGGGGGGGGCACTTCGCCCACCATGGAGCGGCGTCTGCATGACATTATATTCGCACGCAGCGGTCTTCTCTTTTTCTCTACATGTTCAGTACGATTGTGTACAATATCTGACATGCATAATAAAAAAATAGTTAGATTTTGTAAGGCCTAAGGGGTGCATGCAAAAATCAAGACTGATGGTAGCAAACGAGTGGATGGATCCAAAACTAATGATAGCAGGTAGATTATAGCTTCAGTTTAAAAAGATAGACAATGGATCATCTATTGTTTGTTGCCCACCCAACATGAACCACATAGAAGACCCCAGATGAACCAGATAGTAGACAGATACTATTCGTTGCTGGCTCGATATGAGACCCATGGGCAATTCAAAACTCAAGATTGAACGATAAAGTAGCAGGTAATAATAACCGATGTATAATGTAAGCAAACACGAAAGACTGCGACCTCTATTCCGGAACTGTGTAGTCCTCAGGTTCATCTGCTCAGTCGATGATGGTAATGCAGTTGGCGTGGCTGCCGGCAACGGGGAAGATGATCTGAGGCGGCGAAAGGAAGTCTGCAGGGGGGATCTCTGCTGCAGTGAACGCTTCTGTCGATGGTGCACCTCAGGTGGGGTGGATGACGGCACGGCAGGAGCAGGACATAACACACAGAGTTTTCTTTGACGCCTATCTGAAAATGAAGTAAATCTGTAAGGGCTCCTTAGGATTGGAGGATTCTATAAACGCAGGGACAGGAAAAACACAGGAATAGGATAGGAATGCACGTGCAAAACAGAGCATTTGGAAACATAGGGTTTCAGTCAACCTGGGTGTTTGGCTCACATGAATTGGAAGAACAGAGGAATGGAGAAACAAACTGATGCGACGAGTGTACAACCTCTTTAGCATAGCCTTGTGGACCTCAGCATCATTGGGTTGGACGTGGAGGATGGTGATGATGCTGGTTTGAGTGTCGGAGGCGGGGAAGAAGATCCGAGGCCTCTGGAAACGGCGCCGAGGGTACTGCTCCGCTATGATGGACGGTTCCGTCGTTGGAGCAGCTCCGCTAAGGTGTATGGCGACGAGGCTGAAGCATGACAAGACAGACAACGTTAATCTGAAGTGGGACCCTAATATCATCTGCAATAGATGATGTAAAATACATCACCAAAAAGTGCTAGATGTAAAACGCATCAGCCGCGCCATGGCCGCTTCGACAGATGCTGTAAGTACTGTTCACTCAGAACTTAACTGAAGAAAATGAACTTCGCAGTCGAAACTGAACTTTACTGTCGAAACTGAATTAACTAGTAACAGAGCATTGCAATAGATGTTTAGGGCGTTCGAGCACTAGTAGCAGAAAAGCAGTGATCTAAATCAGCACACACTCGAGCAGGGAACGCACTAGCAGAGAGCAAGTCGTGCAGTAGCACCGCGAGCGAGTGCTAAAGCAGTAACTCCTGTAACTGCCGGAGGTCGTGCAGCAGCAGCAGCAGCGCAAGCGAGAGCAAGAGCAGAGCAGCAGCACGAACGAAAGCAGGAGCAGTGCAGCAGCGCGACCGACAGCGAGAACAGAGCCACAGCGCGAGGGAGAGCCGGAGCAGCTGCAGCTAGTGCCGTTGTGGAAGTCGCCGCCGAGGAAGCAACGGCATGGGGGAGAGACGCCATGGATGATGTGGCCGGCGACGGCTCTGTCGATGGAGACATGCCATGTCTGCTCGGTATCGAGCACCGGCAGCCCCGTGAGATCGAATAAAAGATAAAATGCAGCGGTGAGTGTAGAACCTCCTTGGTGGCACCGAGTTGGCCTCGGCTTCATCGAAGGAATCGGTGAGGGTGCTGCGGTTCCGGTGGGCCAGGTCAAGACGGCGCTGTGGGGATTGAGGTGGCGCGATAGACGAGGCGAACGTCGGGGAAGCTCCTTGGAGGTGGAGGACGGGGCGGCTGATCCGGCGGGACGACGAGATCGACAACGGATCCTCATCCGGTGCGGTGGATGAGGGACGGCGAGCTGTTGCGGTGGACGACGTAGTCGGGGAAGAGTCTCCGGCTGCGCGGCGGTCGGGAGGCCGACGGAGGAGCGTGGGGTTTCGCGGGTTTTGGCGGCCTCGGTGTATGAATGGGGGGGCGAAGGGGGAGGGGGGAGCCAAGCTTAGGGACGCGCTTGTCCGAAATGTAGGGTAAGTTACCAGCGTACCCCCACCGGTTTTGACACCGCGACATGGAGCTTCATTTCCGGCTGAGGGGTAGAAGGGGGATTTCGCATGTCTGGGCTGCGGGAGCGATTTCGGATGAGGAGGGAGTTCTCGCGCGCGTCCAAATTTCTGGATAACAAGGCGCGACGCGGGTTGAAGAAGCGGGAGTTTCAAAGCAGGTGAGACAAAAGATACTCGAGCTTGAAAATTTCGGGATAACAAGGTGCGGATTCCTTGTTCGGTAGAACAAACTTAACGTGTAAAAAAACAATTCATACAAGACACAAGAGAGTCATGTCCCCTTTTACTATATTGCCATAGATGCCATTGAAAAAACTACAAGAAAAATGTAAAAAAATCGGGAGAACAAGATTACCCTGCACAGTACCAAATCGATTCGCACTTCCCTCAACAACAACAAAAAACAAATCAATTCCCACCAAAGAAAGGGTAATGTCCCTTTTTATATGATTACAGATGCCATGATCTCGAATTTCAATTTTTGAATCCACGTTATGTTGAATTCGAAAATATCGTTAGGTGACCTTGCGGTTTATAATTGATGTTGTCGTACATTTTGATCTTCCATCATATATGAACATTTTACTCCACCATGTGCACATATATATTGTCATCTACCATATGGACTAAATTTGAATCAATTTTCCTTATTTCAATACGATTGTTGTCAAGTTATACAATAATTTAAATATTATCTTGATAACAAAAAACATACATATAGCAGTAATCATATTTCACGATGAACTACATGTACCATACGCTCTCCAATTCAAATATTTGTATCCATTTTATGTTGAATGCAAATCATAGTACATTATTGGTCTAGGTAGCGAGATGTTTGGGATAATCAAAACCCTGTTTTCATACGTATAATTTTTGGCTGAATTGGGACAAGTTTTGGTATGAGCCTCTTGCAAAACTGGAGATTCTCTCAACAAGCCTCGTGGTTCCGAGAAGGAACGTGTCACCTTTGTGTGCGAAACGATATACGCTGCCTCCCCCCTGATTTTATTTACAGAGGCAACATAGAACTATATGAGTGCCCTGTTAAATTTTGGAATTATTTCGGGTTCATTTGGCCTTTTTATACATTAATTGAGTTTCTGGACTTTTAATGTGCATAATATAAATATGAATTGCATGCACATGCTCCGGGCACCAAAGTGGGTTGAAAAATCACATGTGTGTCCTTGGTTGAATTTCTAGGTCCCATGGAAGAAATGAGAATGAAATTCAAACATCTGGGCGTCATGACTCGGCCGAGAACATCGAGAAACTTTGATTTTAAATTCATGTAAATCCAAAACTCACTTGGAAATCATGAAACTTGGCATGGTGTCATGTCATGGCACTAACATGTTGTGGTAAAAAATTGGGCCGATTTGGAAGCTCGTGGTTCTAAGAGGGAACGTGCCACCTTTGAGTGTAAAACGATATACGCTGCCCCACCCCCCTTGAGTTTCTTAACAAAGGCAACATAGAACTACATTAGTGCCCTGTTAAATTTTGGAATTATTCCGGGTTCGTTTGTCGTTTTTATACATTAATTGAGTTTCTAGTCATTTAATGTGCATAAGTCAAATTTGAACTACAAGCATATGCTCTCGTGCACCAAAGTTGGTTGAAAAATCACATTTGTGTCCTTGGGTGAATTTCTAGTTCCCATGCAAGAAATGAGAATAAAATTAAAACATCTGGGCATCGTGGCTCGGCCGAGAACAATGAGAAACTTGGTTTTAAAATTCTTGTAAATCCAAAACACGTCTGAAAATCATGAAACTTGGCATGGATGTCATGTCATGGTACTACCATGTTGTGGTAAAAAAATTGGCCGAATAGGAACAGATTTTGATATAAGCTTCTTGCAAACCGAAGCTTCTCTCAAGAAGGCTCGTGGTTCTGAGAGGGAACGTGCCACCTTTGAGTGCGAAACGATATACGTTGTCCCCCTTGAGTTTATTTACAAAGGCAACATAGAACTACATGAGTGCCCTGTTAAATTTTGGAATTATTCCGGCTTCATTTGGCCTTATTTACACATTAATTGAGTTTTTGGTCATTTAATGTGCATAATTCAAATTTGAACTACAAGCACATGCTCCCGTGCACCAAAGTTGGTTGAAAAATCACATTTGTGTCCTCGGGTGAATTTCTACTCCATCCTTCCATCTATATAGGTCCTAATGCGTTTTTCGAGGCTAACTTTGACCAAACGTTAGATCAATAATATATGACATGCAACTTACACAAAGCACACCTTCAAATTTGTATGTCAAAGGAGCTTCCAATAATATAATTTTCATAGTATACATCTCATGTGCTATTAATCTTGTCAATAGTCAAAGGCTGTCTTGAAAAACACATTAGGCCCTATATAGATGGAAGGAGGGAGTAGGTCCCATGCAAAAAATGAGAATAAAATTCAAACATCTGGGCATCGTGGCTCGGTCGAGAACATTGAGAAACTTGGTTTTAAAATCATGAAAATTGGCATGGTGTCATGTCATGGTAGTACCATGCCGTGGTAAAAAAAATTGGCCGAATAGGAACAAATGTTGGTATAAGCTTCTTGCAAATTGTAGCTTCTCTCAAGAAGGCTCGTGGTTCTGGGAGGGAACGTGTCACCTTTGTGTGCATAATTCAAATTTTAAATACAAGCACATGTTTCAGTGCACCAAAGTTGGTTGAAAAATCACATGTGTGTCCTCGTGTAAATTTCTAGGTTCCATGCAAGAAATGGGAATGAAATTCAAAATTCTGGGCGTCGTGGCTGGGTTGGAAACATTGAGAAACTTAGTTTTTTAAGTCCTGTAAATCCAAAACACACATGAAAATAATGAAACTTGGCTTGGTGCCATGACATGGCACCAACATACTGTGGTAAATTTGCAGTCCGATTTGCGAAGGCACACATTAACAATCAACAAACTCATTTTGGAACAAGTGCTGTCACGTTACAATCGGAAACACAAGTATTATTGAAACCGTGGGCGTTCTACTTACTAGTACCATTTACGTGCTGCCACGCGTCCCCATTTTTTATTAGCTAGGAGGCGCCGTGCAGGGTAGCTATTTGAGTACGAGAGGCGTGCGATCAGACCCCTGCGCGTGCTTATCGGGAGGAGAGCCCTTTGACCTCCATCTGTCGTCCACCTCTCTCACAAGGTCTCCATTAATGGCGCCCGAGCCTCTGTTTAATGGCGTGGCTATGTCTCACTCGACTGAGATTTAAGAGAGAAAAAAGAAAATCTGAAAGCACGGATCTTGATGTAAGATCCGACGGACCTATATAGCATCTACTGCGACTTATAGCAAGACTGATGAATATATAAGGACGATTAAATTTTTTTTGATCAAAGAAGGGCTTGCCCCTTCCGATTTTCATTACTAAAAACCACCACAATTCACAAGAAGTTCAGCACAACTCGTTGAGAAACCACAATTCAAGGGGCAGAGGCACAAGGGGCAGTGGAGCACGGTGAGGTCCATCGAGACCTTAGAGAGCTCCATCGCCGGGTCCTGTTCGGTCTGCATGATCTCGCCCTCCTCATGCACAACCATCTCTCGACTTGGGCCGGGGGTATTACAAAGCTTTACCGTCACATATTTTATACTACTTCAAGGTGCATTAAATCAACACATGCAAGTATCAAAAGGAGAGTCACGGCATGCATGCATGCGTTGTAATTAATGCATCGGTAGATGCAAATTATTGAAATATATCGAGTGCAGTGCTTTGATGTGTCGCGTCAACTCGTACATCAACGAGAACTTTGATTATCCTCTCCGTCGCGGACTTAACTGCACCTGCCTTTGGCTGTATGACAGGTTGGCCACACACCTGTCGGGCCCACCTGTCATACACGCAAAGGCAGGAGCGTCCCTCCCTCGCCCATGAGCGTGGTGGCTGGCAAGCCTGGGAGAAGCTTTCACTACACGCTCTCCCTCCCGCACGCGGTGGACATGCAGCAGTTCAAACGGTGTCAGATGGCCAGAAGCGTACAGTAGTACTCCTCCAGTGCAGTAGTACTCCATCATTGTTCGACTTCCCAAAGAGGCGAAGAGCCAAGCGCAGCCCGGACGCTCGTGTGGCAGTTTCGTGTGTAGAGTAGTCTAGGATAGCGTGTACCGTGCCTGTAAGCTTAAAATCGTTGGGGTCGGCTCCATGCCATGTGGCCGTCTCGAAGTTTTAAAAAAAAATTAAAATAGTCTTCTGGCCCTACCTGACACCCTGGTGATTGTAGTTTGCACGCTCATCTGGTCAAGACAGGAATATATATTTTAATTTGTTTTTTTCGAAAAGGGGGGACTCCCCGGCCTCTGCATCAGAACGATGCATACGGCCACATATATTTTAATTTGTGGTGGGTAAATGTTAGAAGCTGCAACAAATATATTGTACACTGCGGGTCTTTCAACCAAGTTTAGAGGCAAGCATGTGGGGCCAGTGCTATGATGTGTTGCGTCAACTTGTACAACGAGGAGAAGCTTGATTATACTACACGCCTTCTCCCTCACCCATGCGCGCGGTTGCTCGCAAACGAGGACATGCTTTTGCTTAGTAGTACTTCTACAACAAGCTATCCGTCCCGCTCGCGGTGGATGGACATGCAGCAGTGGATTCGACACTGTAGAAGCAGCAGTAGTAACATCATTGTTCGTCTTCTCGAAGAGGCGAAGAGCCAAGCGCAAACCGAACGTTGCAGTTGCGAACATTGGAGCACGCATATAGCCAGGCTCTTGCATGAGACAAAATTGCTATGTGAGCCCACTATTGTACTAGTACGTACAACTACTTGCTAGTATAGCCCTGTAAACCAGAAAGGAGTATTTTCCCTTCTAGAGATTTCAACAAGTGACTAGACTACACCGAGACGGAGTACATATGGAGCAAAATGAGCGAATCTGCACCGTAAATAAATACGTACTAGTTCTATCGTTTTCCTCTCCGAGGTGCACAATATTGAGTATACTGACTAGTCTCTTTTTGACATGCATTTATGTTTTTTTACACAGTACAGACGCAAGCGCTCATATACACGCGCATACACTCACCCCTATGAACGCACACACGCACGGCACTATCATCTTGAAATTTACGAAGTCACCATAGGCACCTCGGCGTCGACGGGTCCATAGGTGCTTGAATGCCAAGGAGGGAGAGGGTAGCGGTTCCCGAGACGTTGAACGGTCAATGATGCATCCTCAATTACATGCAGAGGGAATTAATTGGAGAAGCATAATAGAGCCAACACGATGTGAATGCAACACAGTTTGGACTCTCATATAATAAAGGCGCCCCACCACTCCAATCCATATACTCCCAAGTCTCTGCGCAACACTGCTCACTACAATCCAAGACCAAGTGACCAGAAACCAAAAGCACCTATGGAGGCGATGGACGCGACCGGCAGTCGGCTGTGCCAAATCATCCAAGGCGCCGGCCTGCGGCCCCGCACTGCGCAGTGTTTCCAGACGGTGCTGGCGACCGCAGGCATCGTAGCCCTCGCCGACGCCGGCTTCGCCTCTCGCATGGACGACATGATGGTCAAATCCATCCGCAAGTTCACCGCCGTTAAGAAGCGCGCGGACGACCTTGCCGTACTGCTCCAGCCCGCGCGCCCAGGCTCCTCATTGCCTGGCACCCTCATCGGCCTCCATTTTGACGAACTCTTTCAAGCCCTGGTGGCCCTGCAGGTGCCGGAGGTCGCGATGAAGAATGTGCACCTCGAGGCCGCGCTCGCCGTGCAGCGCCTCGCCATGCAAGAAACCGTCGACCTGCACATCCACGTCTATGAGGAAATCGTCTACATAGGCCACTACAAGGCAAGCGAGGATAGAAAGACGTTGGCCTTCTTCCAGCGGCTGGAATCTTTGGACGCCATTGTTCAGAAGCACGTCGACCTGGCCACAAAGCCGCTGCTACTTAGGCGCCGTTCGGCGGGCCGGCGCCCTGAGTCGAGGAGGTGGACATCGTCGATGGATGCATCTCTTCTTGCCTCCTGTAACCAGCACTGCATCGCCTCGTGGCCTTAATGTTTTATTAGTATAGTACTCCCTCCGTTCCCAAATATAAGTCTTTCTAAAGATTCCAGCAAGTGACTACTACATACGGAGCAAAATGAGTGAATCTACACTCTAAACTATGTCTACATACATCTGTATGTTGTATTCCATTTGAAATAGTATCTAAAAAGGCTTATATTTATGAACGGAGGGAGTATATGGCATTTTTATTTGTCGTAACGTTTTCACTATGAGGTGGGGCCGCAGTTGAGCAAACCCAGCCCGCCCACCGGGCGTCGGCCGAGTTTAGAATTAGAAGAGAGAAACGAGGGAGGAGAGCTAGCTGTAGCACGGACGCTGTTGTCAGATGGGACTCGTGTTTATAGAATAGGATTACTCAGCACTCGTGCCTCTTTTTTGTGAGGGAAAAATTAGTCGTGTGTCTAGTACCACTAGTTGGGTGCGTGCGACCTATAGCTGTCATCACTTTAGGTCTCCTTTTCGAACCGCGGCTACGCTTCACAGTACATATTATTTCACGCATTTATCCTCCTATATGTACTCCTAGGCTATTTCCACGTGCTCCCATTCGCCGACATGTGCGACATAGAGCATCTGGGTCATAGTGCATGCACGACTCGGAGCATATGCCGGGGTACTTTACATTTCAGACCTCACGAATTACATGCAAACCCCCTGCAGAAGAATAAATAAATGAATGAATTACTACATGAAACCGGATTATTTTCATGGAAACCAGAGAACGTTCATTAAATTTTGAACACGTTTATAAAAAATGACCGGACCGAAACCAGTCTAAGGGCCTCTTTGATTTTTCTCGCAAAAAGGGCCTCTTTGACTCGCACGATAATGAAAACACAGGAATGGGGAAAGTATGATGGCGATGAACCGAGACGAGGAGAACTCTAACTCAATTAGAGGTTAGAGTTAGATTGTAACCCTGAACTAACTCTAAACCAAAGAGGTGTATGGATGGCAGGGTTAGACTGACAATAAATGCTCTATCTCAATCATTTGACTACTTTGGACCCTATTTCCTGCCGGATTTGGAGGGTGCTTGGATACGTTTTAGTTCCATGACTAAATGTAGTGGGACTAAAACTTGCTAGCCTCACCCATGCTTGGATCCAAATACTAAAGAGACTATAATCAAGTTAATGAGCATTTATTATCCTCCAAACCCTCCAATCCAGAACTCGCATGTGTTAAAGGAGAGGAGTTAAATGAGGAGAGAGAGGACTAATCCTCATTTTAGTAGGGGTACCCCTGACTAAATTTTTTTAGTCTCAAGACTAGTTTTAGCCCCTCTTTAGTCAGGGGTGCTTGGAACTTTAGCCTCTTAAAGAGACTATTTTTAGTCAGACTAAAATAAGTCCCTTGGATCCAAGCACCCTCTTGGTGTGGCAGGCTCTTCTGTGGCCTCCTCCCGCTCACAATTGACATAAACGAACCATCTATACAAATCAAGCATGCAAAACATGATAATTTTTACTTTGTCCATACAAATGAGATATCCCACTTAAACATACAAGTCGTCAATCAAGCTTCACAAAATAAAAAACACTTCATGAAACAAAGAATGAGCTAACTCATCACGGAAGTCATTCACGATAGGGAGGGAGCCCGGAGCCCCTCACGCACCGAGGGAGGAGCTCGCCATCGTCGCTCTGGAGGAAGGCTCTGTAGAGCCCAAGCCCCGGGAACCCCTCCGACGCCAGCCCATGCGAGTTGAGGTCGACACCGGCATGGGGGTCCCCAGGATAAGCTGTACTAGCTATCCCCTTTCAAATTGGCCGTTGTTGGCTCCCTTCCCGCTCAATATTTGGGGAGAGGACCAGGGCCTATATAAGTAGAACTAGCCACCACAGTAGGGGGATCGATTCCAACTCCCATCCTCACATCCACAAGCTCGCAGAGCACAAGAACACCTCAATCTCAGGAGGCTGTTCTTCCCCTTGTACTGTTCATCATCAGCCCAAGAGGCAATCCACCACCACCACACGGGAGTAGGGTATTACACCACGATGGTGGCCCGAACCATTATAAATCTTGTGTCTTTGTGTTGTAAGTTCGTCGAGTTCGTCCGCGAGATCTTAGTGAGCTAGGGCGTGGATCGGTTGGGAGGAAATCTTCGCGCGCACCCCAGTGTTCGAACCTTGAGGGTTTTGCCGGAACCCATGATCCGACATTTGGCGCGCCAGGTAGGGGTGCGCCGAAGCTTCCTTTCTGTCGTCTCGCGCCCAGTTGCTCCGTCACCTCCATGGAGAACGCTCGCCGTGCTCGTGCCGAGCGCCGGGCTGCCCTAGCCACCCGCATCGCTCAGACGGCTCCCATCGATGGGCCACCTCATTGTTCCTTGTCTCCTGCCGCCAACGCCGCCACCGGACCGGCAGGGAACGAGCAACAAGCATCCTCGCTGCACCCCTCCATGCGGCGGGACGGTCGCACCGCCACTCCATCGTTGACCCCGGCCGGTCCGTCGTCCCACGCTCATCGCGCTCGCATGGACGCACGGGCCGCACTCCTCATGGCGCACGAGCTCCTGCGCTACCGCCCGGTCGACGACCTCTACGAGGACTGGCTCGACCGCATCGCCGAGCTCGTCCGCGCCGCAGGGGGCTCCCCTGCGCCGTCCCTCTCTCCGCCTCACCCTCCGCCAGCTATGGGCGACGTAGCTCACGGAGCACCTCCACCACCTCTACCCTAAGACGGCGCCCTGGCGCCAAGGCGCACGGCCCCACGATGCGACCCGCCGCGTCCCGCGCTTGCGCGCGAAGAAAGAAGCTGTCAAGAAGTCCCTCCACCGCAAGAGAACGCTCCGCCCCGCTCCTCGCACCGCCGTGCCGGGATCGTCCGCCGCGGCAGGACCCCGCGCCGCTTTCTGTGGCGGCGCGTGGGCGTCAAGACCAAGCCCCACCTCCAAGACGGGCCCCGGCGACCATGGCCGGCTGCCGCGCCTTCACCCCCGAGCTGCGTTGCGTCGCCTGGCCAGGCAAGTTCAAGCAGAATCTGCCTCCTCGCTATGACGGCACCCCCGACCCCGCGGAGTTCTTGCAGCTCTACGAGCTGAGCATCGAGGCGGCCAACGGCGACGAGAAAGTCATGGTGAACTGGTTCCCTATGGCACTCAAAGACGGCGTCCGTTCGTGGCTCCTGGACCTGCCTCCAGGATCGATCTCCTCCTGGGACGAGATGCGCGACTGTTTCGTCGCCAACTTCCAGGGCACTCGCGACAGCCCGCCGACCGCGGGTGACCTGCGCCGCGTCAAGCAACAACCAGGGGAGACCCTCCAGAAGTTCATCCAGCACTTCAACAACATTCGTCTCAAGATCCCCAAGGTGACGGACGAAGCCATCATCTCCGCATTCTCTGATGGCGTCCGCGACGTCAAGATGAAGGAAGATCTCGCTATCCAGGAGGAGTTGTGCACATCTCAGGAGCTGTTTAACCTGGCGACCAAGTGCGCAAGAGCTGAGGAAGGGCGCCTCTCCCTCCTCGAGCTGCCAGCTGTGGACCCGGAGGAGAAGAAAGCCAAGGCCAAGGACGTGAAGCGCAAGGGAGCAGCCGTGCTCGCAGCGGAGCCGGACACCAAGTGAGGCAGAGACCAGCCCGAGTATTCCAAGAGCAGCCGACCGTTCTGCGCCTTCCACAACCCGAATACCCACAACACCAGCGACTATCAAGAGCTCAGAGCCATTCGCGAAGGACGCTTCAGTCGACGCCCCGAGCGCAGCGACCGGGGCTACGGCCGGGGAGGAGGACGTGGAGGCGGGCGCTGGGACGACCGTGGCCCGCTCCAGGAGTGGCGCGACCGGCCTCGTGAGGACCGCTGGCAGGATCATCCTTGCGAGGGCACCTGGAGGGACCAGCCTCGTGAGGATCGTCCTCAGGGCAACGCCGGCCTTCCCACGCTGCCGCCACCACCAAGAAGGAATGACAAACCACCATTTGGACGAGGGGGCTGGGGGCTTCCAGGAGCCGCGCGCTATCGCCTGCATCTTGGGCGGCGCCCAGGCCCCAGCCTCGCAGCGCATCTTCAAACAGTTTGCTCGTGAAGTGAAGGCAGTCCTCCCCAAGCTAGAGGCCACGTGCCCGCTCAGGTGGTCCCAGTGTGCCATCACCTTCAACTCGACAGATCAGCTCAAGTGCGCAGCCACCACTGGCGCCCTCCCGATGCTCTGCTCCCCAGTCATCAGCAACGTGCAAGTTACCAAGACCCTCATCGACGGCGGCGCAGGGCTCAACATCCTGTCCGTCGACACGTTCGACAACCTCCAAGTGCCATATGACCAGCTTCAGCCTACCAAGCCTTTCTCAGGAGTGACCGACGGTTCCACCACACCGATAGGGCAGGTCCGCCTCCCTGTCACCTTCGGAGAACGCAAGAATTACCGCACCGAGCTCATCGACTTCGACATCGCGCACATTCGTCTGCCACACAACGATATTCTTGGGTATCCAGCCCTGGCCAAGTTCATGGCGATGACACACCACGGCTACAACGTCCTCAAGATGCCGGGGAGCGGCGGAATCATCACGGTCCCATGCGAAGAAAGAGACGCGGTTTGCTCCCTCGAGCGTGCCTTTCAAGCTGCAGCAATCGACGACCCTGACAGCCAGGGCGAGGGCCCTCTGGAGGCCATCCCCAAGAAGAAGAAGCAGCTGCGCTGTGCTGGACCTCAGGAGGGTGGCATCGCAGCTGGAACCTCGTCAGGATTAGCGCCCGTTCCAGGGGCGCTTTCCTCCATCGCATAGGAACCGCGCCCAGCGCCCTCCTCAGGCAGGGCTCGGGGGCTCTCTTCTGGAGGGCCTCAGACCTTGCAGACATCACGAGGGAGGCGCTCGGGCACCACTTGGAGGCGTTCTTCAAGGCACGTTTCCCTCAGGAGGACACATGGCGAGGAGCGCCCACCGCTCAGGAATTCATCACCAAGACCACTCAGGAACTGCAAGACGCAAGGGCCATGCGCGGCGACCGCCGCTTACGAGGCGCAGCTCCCCATCCTGGCGAGGATGACGGGCTGCGTGTCTGCATCGACGTCCCAGGGCTCAACAGGGCCGCTTCTCAGGAGCTTTCCTGGCCTTCGCGCGTGGGCCATTGCGAGGGTCCACCACACAGCTATGTTCGCATGCCTTTTGGCTTGCCGAGCGTGTCGTTCGTCTATCAGCGCAACCTGCGGCGCACCCTGGCGACTCAGGAGGCCAGGCACCGCGCCGTCCTGGCGGAGATGGAGACAGTCCTCAAGGAACCGCCTGGGCCCCCAGAGCCTCCCGAGGCTCAGGGCCCCGGTGGCTCGTGAGGAGCAACCCCTTCGCCGCGTACCTTCAGCTGCCTCGACACCTCTTCATCAACAGAACCAGGTTACATTTTCCAAGTTTATTCAACTGGGAGCGCCCCTGGGGCTGCACAATTCCCAGGCCGCATGGGTCCGTCCCTGTGGCATGTATCCCTTTTGCGTATGTCTTTAGCTTACCTTGCCGGGGGCGCCCCTCAGGCTGCATCAACCCCAAGCCGCTCGGGCCTGACCCAGTGACGTGTATCTTTCTGCATTTACCCAAGCTGATCTGCTCTCCATGCTTAACCTATCCATGACTGCCGCCTGCTCGACTATCACCTCCCACGGGGGCTACTCACACTGGCACGGCGCTGGTGCACGGGTCCGTCCCTGCCACGTCGACAAACCTGAGCGGTCGAGCTCTGGCTCGCGGCATGCTCCACACACGTCACCTCACCAGGCCCTCAGTGCCTTCATTTCCTCGCGGAGCAACCAGTGGTAGGCTGGCAACCATAACGGCAAACCATGTTTCTCCTTATGTTGGTTCGCAGGGATCTCATGAGGAGGATAGCAGGCGGCACCGCGAGCTTCCTCTTCTCCAGTGCAATCCGATTGCGCGTTAAGGGGGGGCTCCTGAGCATCGCAACACAGGAGCTCTTACTGGCTCTCCAGCCCTCACCCCCTGGCCTTGACCATGGCATCGCGACCTGGCATACCAGCAGCGGCTGAGCTCGCTCGAGGGCCAGGACCTAAGGACGTAGAGCACTAAGGAGAACATGGGAGAAGGGAGACTCGTACGGGCCCGACCTAGCTACGCTGCGGAATCTTGCGTACCAGCCTGGCGCATCACAAGGCATCGACCCCAAACCACCAAGATAAGTATCGGGCTCAGATTGGCTAATTGTTGGAGCCTAGGGTTGATGCACGCCGCGGCCCTGTTGCGGCCACGTCGCCATCCTTTCTTGCCTTACCATAGCTTCTTGAGCACTAAAGGGGACCTCCTGAGCATCGCGCCTCAGGAGCTCTTACTGGACCTCGGGCCGCTCACCTCCTGGCCTTGACCACGGCACGCGACCTGGCATACCAGCGACGGCTACAGCCTGCCTGGGGACTGGGACCTGTCAGCGTAGAGCAACAAGCTATCGCGAGGTTGGAAAGGGGAGACCGAGCCTTAACAGGACATGCGTTCGCTGGTTTTCATAATAAGGAAGATATACACAAAAGATATCACAGACCCTTACACGCCCCCACGGGGCACTTCTTGGTTCCTCGTAGGGAACAGGAGATGAGAACCTAGGGGAATCCTATCTACACCCTCCCGCGGCTGACGCCATCATCAACAGTGGGCCACGAGAGGCCGGCGCCAACCCCATCCAGATCAGCGGCGGCTGGACGCCGCAGCCCTGCTCCGACCCAGGCGAGAACTCGGGGGCACATAGCTGTCGTCGCTCGTCTCCGGAGTCTCGTAGAGCTCAGGAGAACTGCTGGACTCCCATGGGTCGCTGCTGCTGGAGTAGCCACGAGCGGAGCGCGCGTCATCCCGGCGCTCCCCTCCAGGGCAACACTCCAAGTGGCGGCCCTTCGTGTCGAAGACCTTGAAGAAAAGCGTGGAGGCGCCGTCATACTCGAAGTGGATCACGAGGGCGCCCTTCGCATGGCAGAGCCGTGCGACCTCGCCCCAGCCACAGGTCATGAAGATCTTGCCGGTGGGGACCGCTTCGACCTCTGCTCCGGTCGTCGGAGCATCACAGTCAGCATGCTGCAACCAGAGCTCGAGGGGCCCCCGCGGCGGCATCACGTCAGAGAAGAACCGCGGGAAGCGGATCCAAGAGCTTGGAGGCATCAACGCCCATAGCACGAGCTCGCGCGAGGAATCCGTGGCGTGGATTCCAGGGGCAACAACGCGTGTCGCCATCGCACGGCGACCACAGACGCGGCGCGGGCAGCGCCGCTCGTCGCTCCGCCCTCCTGAGCCCTCGGCTTGGGCGTACAAGGGTAGCGAATACCCTGGAGGAGGCCGCTCGCACCAAGGCCTCGTCACCACCTGCATCGCCGCTTCATCACAACGATGAACCGACCTCTTCTTTGGCGGGAGCGGCCCTGGATCATCACGGGGGCCTTTCCTTTCTCCGCGGCGGAGAACCTCTTCGACGGCGCCATTGCTGCTAAAGAGAGGAGCAAGGAGGAGGAAGCAAGAGAACAAGGAAGAGATGGGCGACGGGGGCTCTGCCCCCCTCCCATTTATAGCGGAAGAAGGCCAACCGGCGCCTCCCACGATCATAGGTAATGATGGTTTTCCTTGCATGTCGCAGGGACTTGTCAAGTCGGGCAGTTGCCGAGGCAGCGTGGGGAAGCGGAGACGCCCACGTCCATTCAACCGCCACGTGTCGACCAAGGCCGCAGGCTTTTGGGGCCCGCGGCGCTCCGCGCTTGACCTTTGGCTTTGCCTCGAAGCCAAGCCCGAGCGCGCCTTGGGCCCGGGGGCTACTGTCGGCATTCTGGGAACAGGGGTCCCCAGACTTGTCTGCCTGCGGCCCATGGCGTGGCTGTGCTGCAGGCCTGTACGGCCCATCTTCGTTGACAAGGCATTCAAGACCCTCCCGAGGGGCCAAGCCTCGCGAGGCGGACGACGCAAGACCTCCTCAGGAGTGGCCTCACCAGGCAGCCTCGCGAGGTGCGGAGAAATCAAGGCAGGGCAAACCTCGCGAGGCTCTCGTGACATGAGCCATGACGATCAAGATCAGGCGGGCGCCAGCGCGCGCAGCGTCCTTGTTTCCTCTTTGGTGCTAAGGAGGCAAGCGCGGGCGCAGAGTACCGAGGCATCAAGCAAAGGTTTCCATATCAGTGCAACGAGACCAAGACCAGCAGGACGGCAGGACGGAGGTCACCATGGAGCCCAAGACGGCGTCACCACCAGAGCCTTTTGCAGGTGAAGACCACTTTTGTCAGGATAAGCTATACTAGCTGTCCCCTTTCAAATTGGCCGTTGTTGGCTCCCTTCCCGCTCAATATTTGGGGAGAGGACCAGGGCCTATATAAGTAGAACTAGCCACCACAGTAGGGGGATCGATTCCACCTCCCATCGTCACATCCACAAGCTCGCAGAGCACAAGAACACCTCAATCTCAGGAGGCTGTTCTTCCCCTTGTACTGTTCATCATCAGCCCAAGAGGCAATCCACCACCACCACACTGGAGTAGGGTATTACACCACAATGGTGGCCCAAACCAGTATAAATCTTGCTTCTTTGTGTTGTGGGTTCGTCGAGTTCGTTCGCGAGATCTTAGTGAGCTAGGGCGTGGATCGGTAGGGAGGAAATCTTCATGCGCACCCCAGTGTTCGAACCTTGAGGGTTTTGCCGGAACCCGTTATCCGACACATACAAATGCATCTTGATGTTCCGTGCAATGCATGGGCATCTTGCTAGTATTTTATAAGAGTGTAGATGTAGAGTAGATACAAGCCGACAGGTGGGCCCGATGGTAGTGAGATAGTGTGATGCAACACTAGAGGTGCCACGTGGAGCGTTTAACTGGTCAACTAGTCGTGTCTTGAGCAAATACAGAGTTGTACGGTGAGCCCGTGACTGTATAATAACCACAAAACATAAATGGTGACCGTAATGAGTGGATTCTGAAGTCCAATGTACGTATCGTGCTTTCGCTTCAAATACAATGATCACTGTATATATCGCGAGAGAAAGATGAAACATGCGTGAATGTGCTGGGGGCTTACTTTTTGAGGACCTGGAGATAGTTTGTGTGCGTACGTGAAAGGGGCGTAGAGGTGGGGGGTATGCGATGGAGAGAGAGATGCTCTTCGTTTCTGTTTATTATGACTAACTTTATATATAGTATAAAAATATACAAATTCATAGTGTGGAATAAATATCATTGTGGGCACCATGCAATGCAAGCGTTCATACTCCTCCATATAACTTTGTAATGTTGTATATATTTAGAAATTCTAAAATATTTTTTTGGCCACACTTTATTCAAAAGGAATGTTGTATGCGAAATAAACGTGAAGAGAGGGCTTTTTAGATCAATGGGGTACGTGATGTAACATGTGTGAATGTGTAGTTGATGCATTTGGCAGGGCCTAGAGAGGTAAGTGTGTGTATTACGTATTCGAGAGAGGCATGGATAGAGGGCCCGGCAGGGGGGCGTGGGAGAGATAGCACGAGAAATGAGAGTGGTCTAGAGATAGAGAGACGAATATGACATCACGGCGAGAGATTCACTTGAGTGTGTATATGCAAGGGGGGAGTGGATAGAGGCACCAAGAGAATATTTTTGTGTATGTGTGGTGTCTGTGTTGGTATGTGTGGGTGTGAGAAGATAACGAGACGTGGGGGCAGAGGGTCTGTCACTGCGTGAGGTCCGGTGGGTCGAGGTGAGGCGCTTCGTTCGGTTCCGTCCTGCGCCACATTGGTCGGCCCGTGACGCGTTTAGGGAGACCCATGGATGACTAGTCGTACAAGACAAACATAGCATAATTGTGAAGGACTCTATTTCCACTGACAAAGCCGGCTAGGATTTGTAACTCTAGGTTCTCGGACTAAGGTAACCCCTTTATCTCTGATATTACTATTCATCCAACCTAACTTTAAGGGGCATCCTACAGAATGCTCTGCTAGAATCATACTCGTCGATTAGGAAGAGAGGTGTGAGATAATGAGTGAGAGACATGCCTAAAGATAATGTGCGTACAGGAGACATGTAGGCAGGTCTATGTATATAGAAAGGGTCGATGGGGATTGTGCGTTTGTATGCCTGCGAGAGGGCGGGTGCTTGTGATAAAGGTTAGTGAAAACAGTCGTAAATGGTTACGAGAGGGAGGGAGGGTTATATCAAGAGCATGTGTGCGAGAAAGACACCTCGGGAGAGAGTGTGTGAGCATGTGTGAGATACCAAATATGGAGAGTGAAACTACACGTACAAGACTGTTGTACACATTGATTAAAGATATAAATTGTATCCAAATATTAGGATGGGATCATGATATTTGCAATTCGAGTAAGGAACGGTCATTGATTCATCAGACATCTAGATTCTATCGAATTTGAGCATGTCTATGTTATTATTCGACACAATTGATCCACATAGTTAGTATTTTGAACTCCAGACAATGCGTCACTTTAGCAATCGAATATAAACGTGAGTATAGTTCATGTTGTGTGTGTAAAGCACATTATACATACGAAAGTTACACAATGAACATTATAAATAGCTACCTATGAACTAGCATACATTTGAATTCAACTTAAGGTGGTTTAAAAAATCGAATTCAACATGAAGTCCATTCAATCATTTGAATTTGATATCATGGCATTTGTAAATCATACCTAAATTATGGGGGCACCAATCTTTGCTCTGATTTTGTACATAATAGCATATGTAGTCGTGTACAAAATAGATTCTAATTTAGCTCCTCCATTCCAAAATAATCGTAGTTATAGGATTTTCAAGTGTCAAAATTTCAAAAAGAAGCGGATAATTTAATGAGGTTTTCAAACATACAAGGTCAAATTTAACGTTGTCTATTTAGGTCAATCCTCAAAGTTCAAGAGTACTCTAAACGTGAATGCTTGTGTTTCAAAATTTTGAACGAAGCGCCAAAAGAGCCTCTACTCGCCTGAAACCGCGTGAGACCAATGTTTGGTGGTACAAGGAAATTACTTTTCTAATAACTCTGACCCGTGAAACCTACCGGCCCGACGTCCAAAGGTCTAAACCGGGGTAGGTTTGTAACTTCATCTAGACGCCACGCAACCGCCTCCGAAAAACATTCATACACAATGGCCGCCTAAGCACACATGCACGCGGCCGAAATCGCTCCCGCCCACTATTCGGGACACCTGGGATTACCATCCAACCCCCGACCCGCAGTAGGTTCGAAATTTAAGAGGGGGGCAAGGTTTGTACTTCCCCAAATTTCAAACAAGCGCGTCCCATCTTCTGTTCAAGAAAGCCAAAAACAAGCGCGTCCCAGACCGAAATATGGTTCTCCCCCCTCCTCCCCCCCGCCCACCCGTCCGATTCCCCATTCGTACTCCGTGGGTGCAAAAACTACCTCTCCACCAGCCGCGAAACCCCGGCGTCCTCTGTCCGCCACCCCATTCCACCCATCAACCGCCGCCCTCCTCCATCACGTCGGAGCCGATACCCCGACGTCGTCCTCCACCGCAACCTCAACCGCAACGCCCTCCACGACTAGTAATCGAAGCCGAGGCCGAGCCGTCCGTACCTGAGCCAGTTCAACCACGCCGTCTTGTGCCTCACCGCTGCCGCTCGAACTTCGCCACCCTCCACCGCACCGGAGTTGTTCCTGCTACGCCGTCCTTCGCCGCCTCGGATCTGCTTCCCCTCCGCCGACATGTTGAGGCGACCACACCGGCAACCAAAAATGGTACTCCTCTTCCATTATTCGTGCAAATCTTACGTGTCTGCTTGCACGGTATTCATCCCATAGAAGACACTAGTTGACCGCTTCTTCTTGATACTAGATGTTCCTAGTAACTCGCGATGCACAAGGTTTCTCCTCATATATTATTTCACCTTAGCTAGAGGTCCGTCGCCCCCTGAATTTCAATTCCTGGTTAGTTGATTCCCAATTAACGGAAGCATTCCCTGGCGTAACAGGCGCTAGTCCGCCTATTACGCCGGGGAAGCAGCGCCTCGGTGTTTATCTTAGGGGCGTGTGGGGCCTAGAGCTACTGGCGCCCGATCTGGAGGTCGGCTGGGATTAAAGGGATGGCCTGGGGGCGCTACCAAGCACGGCGGTGGTGTGAGGTCGAGGGGAGGGCGGGGCGGCGGAGACAGGGTTCTGGGCCGGTCGCTGGCGGTTCGAGAAAGATCGTCAACAGTGACTGGCCGGAGGTAGACAAAGGCCATCTGCCCGTTCCTTAGAGATCAGACGGTTCATTAAAAATCAACTGACCTATTTATTTTTAGTCGACTGTTATCTTGGTATGACCACATGTGGTGGTGTGCTGGAGGAGTACCTGCATTTCCTGTGCTCATGTATTACAAAATCATACGGAGTAGAATCTAATTTTGTGTGCCATGCAATGTTGTAGAGCTATCATATGTCTCCTGTCATTTATTTTTCAGCCGCCTGCTATGTGCTACTTTTACAGTGCATTAGTTGTGCACACACTTCACCCATACTCTCACTATTGTGTTTTTATGCAAGGGTATTTCAGACTCTGCTGCTATGAGAGAAGCAAAAAAGAAAAGAGAGAAGTCGCTCCAGCGTCATACGCGGATAGGCTAGACACGTTTCAGCCTTATAATAGGTGCAGTGTCAGCAGATGGAGACGGTAAACGTAGCTCTGAAGTTGATGACCTCGATCGCGATGAACCACCATCCCAGGTGCTTGCTTTAACTTCACGGTGTCATATGTGGTTGCATGTTCCATATGGTGTCTAGCTTGTATTCGAAAGGCCAAAGTCGGTCTTTATTAAGATAAGGAAAGATATTTTTTACATGAACCACCATCTCGTGATCACCAGAAGACAAATAGCTAGTCAGGGCACTGGCCGAGCTAGTGACAAGCCCAGCAAAGAGAGGCATCACCTGGAAGCCAACTAAAAAGCCGCGATGGTGGCGAAGCAGTCCACCTCCCACCAGGCTCTCAGGTCCAAGATGATCATGCTCACCACTCCAGCCGGATGTCTAGCTTGTATTGCTTCCAATTTGGTTAAATTGCATCTGCTTAGCTTACACATTATACCTTTGAATATGACATGCCTTTCTGTTTTTGGTACATACTAGTACATCTGTGTATTAACCATGTTCTTACATCAAACTAATGTTCTTGTGTATCCCTCATCAATCACTTATGATGAGGCAGTCAGGCAAGTGGATTACTCCTCATTTAAAGAATGCAGCGTCAGCCTCCCAACATGATTCTCAAGAAACAACAAGGCTAGATGAAGATAGTGAACGTAGCTCTGTAGTTGATTACCGCATTTCCCCTACACTAGCATCGCAGGTGCTTGCTCTAACTTGGCAGCGTGATATGTGGTTGCATGTTGCATATGGTGTCTAAATTGTAATTTTTCCAATCTGGTTAAACTGTATGTGCTATTCTACTTAGCTTATACATTATACCTGTTAATGTGACATGCCTTCCTGTATTTAGTACATAGTACATCTGTCTATTAAGCATGTCCTCACATAAAACTATTGTTTTTTTGTATCCCGCATAAATCAATATGACGAGACACCTTCAGTATATGCAGTGTGATATTAGTTGCATCTTTGATATGATTTATAGCATGCGTTGCTTCTAATTTGTTGAAATGCCATTTATGATGGGACACTTTTAACTTGGCAGAGTCATATTGGTTGCATCTTTCACGTGGTGTCTAGCTTGCATTGCTTCTTATTTGGTGAATTGGTTTCTGCTTAGTTTACACAAACAGTTGTGAATATGTCATGCCGTCCTGTTTTTCGTATTATTCCATCCTGGAATCATGTGTTTGCCTTACATCAAAGTAGTGATTGTCAGTATCATACACGAATGAGTTCTGAAGAGTGAATTTTATTGCTTTTTCTTGTCAGTTTTACTTGACAATTCAAAATCAATAAAGCGGAAGGAAGTTAGCAAGGCAGCGGATGAAGGTGCTCCTTCCAAATGGAGGGCCTCTACAGATTCTACTCCTCCATCACCCCAAGATGATTTCCAAGACAACACATGCATAGACACTCAACGTAGCTGTGTTGGTGATGAGCACGTCTCCCCTAGTGCACCATCACAGATGCTCCCTCTAACTTGGCACTATTATATGTGGTTGCATGTTATGTATGATGTCTAGCTTGTATTGCTTCTAATTTTGTTGAATTCATCTGCTTACTTTACAAATTATACTTGTGACTAAGACACGTGTTCCTGTTTCTAGAACATACAATATCTGTCTATCACACCATGTTCTTACATCAAAGTACATTTTTTCTGAAGAACTAAATTGTTATTAGTTTTTCTTGTCGGCTTGACTTAACATGGCATAGAGAAAGAGGAAGCAAGATAGAACAACAGGGAACGGGAAGCGGAACAATCCTACAGATTCTACTTGTACTGATGGTACAATAGAAGGTCAAAGTCCAGCGGAAAATTGTACCGACAGGGTATCCCGTGCTACACGAGCTGCAGAACAAGCCAAACAGAAAAAATAGCTGCCACCAAACAAGCAGAGACAACCCTAGTTGTTGCAACACCTTCCACAGTACCACCAGTTGCACGATTTACTCGTTGGTCAACTCAGCTAGCAGCACGTTCCCAAGCTCCCTTGGCACCTGACACTACTTCCGAAGCACTCTTGACACAAGATGAGTTGGCAAGATCAGATGAACGTTGTGAGCTTCAACAGCAAGAAGGTAGTTGCTGGAGTCAAGTTACAGTTGCATGCTTCTTTATATGTAGTCTCACAGTCTGATGTACACTAACACTTCATATGTTTGTTGTTGGACTAGCACCTAGGCGCAAGAGGAAACAAACATCAGGGATAATGCTCGATAGGTTAACTAAATCTAGAGGAGGAAGAATGGAGATCCGTTTTGAGGCAGGTTTAAAAAGGCCACGTGATGCTACAGAGTCAGCCAACTTAGTATCAGAGGCAGCGGTTGCTGTTAGGTGTCATGTACGTATCCTCCCAACATGGATTTAGTACAGGAATGACAAAGACGAAACCCAGCTCAACACCTTCCTCAACCATTTATCTGTAAGTATAGTTATGTATGGAAACTAGTAATATTGTCTTGCTCTGTCCAATACTTTCTAGGTTGTTGATAATGAGACTCCCATAATTTTCAACAGATGAGGTTCAAGTTGGATAGCCAAGATGATGCAACCAGACAAGCTTGCACCCATGTTTTCAAGTCTGCTCTGCGACAGTATCGGTATAACTTGAGGAAAACTCACTTTGAAGGCAAGGCTAATAGTGAACTTGCCCAAACATCTCCAGTGGAAAATATATCTGATGAAGACTGGAGAGGCCTCGTTAAACACTGGTCCGATCCGAAGTATCAGGTACATTATATATATATATATATCTGTGATCAGATCACATGTTGAATTCCTATTTACGCATGTGCCACACAAATCTATCTTCTTGTAGGTGAACTGTTCAAAGAACAAGGCCAACCGTACGAAAAGTGAAATTCCAACAGACGACAGGATCTCGTAGCTATATTGCACACTGCGAGGCTCTTGTAATTAGCTGCTGTTTCACTCTTTTCGCTGTACCATATTATCAGATCTATATTGACTTGTTCCAAATGCAGAGGAAAGCCCGCAAGGACCAAAAAGTACCTGAACCAAATGCTGTGGAAATCTTCAAGGACTATCACACCAGCAAGAAGAAGGGCATGACTACACCAGTCAAAGCCGCTGTTGTATGTCCTTAATCCTCATGCCTTTTAACTACTACTTACTCTGACTTGTGCCTTGAACTGCATGGTTTGCAGCCAATGTCTATTACTCTTTTCAATTTAATACACAATTGTCTTAGCGTATCATTGCACCTTACAAGGTTTAAAAGAGAGGAGTGATGTTCCTTTAATCTTGACGTGTAATCTAGTTCCGTGCTGGAGTTGCCCACACAACGTTACAATTGCCTGTTTGTCTGTTCTCAGTTGTTTTGTGATATGAATGATGTCATACTATGCTTACCATATTATAAACTTCGTCTCTTTATCCTTAGCCCTCAATACAATGTGAAGAAATAGACAATACATTAGCGATGGTACATGGTCATATGTTTGGAACCTGGTTTTATTATGTACTTTGCAATAAAATACAACTATTATTTTACATGGATTCACCAGAATAAGTTCTGTATATAGACCAAAGCTATTTTGTTTGGTTTTGCTGCCTCCTTAATATCTTCTATTCTGGTACTACTAATGTAAAACCTCAACTTTTTAGTGAGCTATGGAAAAAATGGTGGAACCGCCACCTTCTGAAGGTGGCGAGGCAACTATAACCGCAATGTCAGCTCTTGCTGTAGTGGGTCAGTACATGTCCACTAACAGTGCCAAAAGCACATTCTTGCGTAATACTGGCTTGGTTGTTAAGGCAATCTCATCCAAACTGCCTCATGATCAAGATATGCAAGCTCAAAACAATGTTGTATCTGCGCTCCAGACACAAGTCCATTCCCTAACAGAGACCCTTTGTGAAACAAGGAGAGACATTGTTCGATGTTGTCAAGATATGCATGGTTTTGAAACCAGACTATCAGACATTTGCTATGTTGTTCAGGAGCCTAGGAGAACTGAAGGCGAAGGTTATGGTGCTCCATCGGACAATACAGCATGAAAACGTAACAATCAGGTTAAATGAACTGAGCTTCTAAACTTCTGGTGGTGCATTTATCTGCTGGACTGTTAACTTTTATGCCAACCTTCCTTTTGTTTTGTAGTTTTAATTTGTTTTGGTTCCATAAAAAATTTGTTCTTAACGTGCAGCCACCGGCTGAAGAAAACAGCAAGCCATTTTTGTATAGTGTAGGGTGTTCCCTATATTTGCACTGGTGGCGAACTTTGATGCCCACCGGCTGTAGTTGACATGGGCCTCCTACGGGCCGTAGAAACAATGGGCCTTCTAAGGGCCGTAGAAACAATGGGCCTTCTACGTGGCATAGAAACAATGGGCCTTATACGGGCTGTAGACACAATGGGCCTTCTATGGGCTGTATCATCAATGGGCCTTCTACGGGCCGTATGATCGGTTGGCTAAACATGGGCCAATAACAGACCACATTATGGCCGTAAATGGGCTAGAGTTGAAATCGTCCATTCATGGGCCGACCATAACAGGCCGTCGTTAATCGGCCATATTTTGATGACGCTATGAAAACGGCCCAACGTACTAACGGGCCGTAAGTAAACGAATGTGTTAATGAGCCCAAGAATAAATGGGCCCCGAGAAGGCCGAAAGATAACATGGGCTGGAAACGGCCCAACGGAATAATGGGCCGTTAATGGGTATAAAGTGATACACTGTTCATTACGGGCCAGTTTCACCACGTGCCGTTAATGGGTATAAAGTGATACACTGTTCATTACGGGCCAGTTTTACCACGGGCCGTTAATGGGACGAGAGTAATAAGGGCCTCATATGGGCCGAAAGACGTCATGGGCCATACATGGGCCGGTAGTTAAAATGGGCTGGAATTATAATGGACGGCCCAGATGACGCTACTGGGCCTAATTCGGATAGGCCGTAAACGGGCCCTGGGTTAGCGGGCTGTAAATGGGCTATATGCGAACATGCCGTTAACAGGCTTGCCGTGGGCCGGCCCACCACCTTTTGACCAAGTCAAATGGGCCGGCCTTTTCACAGGAATGGGCCTTTGTTGGGCCGTGCCACGTGTCGACGTATCATAGGCGCTTTGGGCCCAATGAGTGGATGACATCTGTCCCAACGGTGAGCCGACACGTGTTTCCTCCAGCCAATGATGATTTTACATGTGGAAAATCCCCATTGGTCGGGGCTGTTAACGGATTATCGGATCCAAAACCGGACCCGATAGCTTAACGGCGTTCCGTTATAGTGGATGCCACGTGTCGGTCACCCTTGATGAAAGCACTTCTGTGACGCGTGATTTATCGTCATGGAAGTGGACACTTCCGTGATGATAATTTTGGTAATGTCATGGAACACTTCTACGACAGCACATGTATGACTATCTTGATTCTGTCATAAATTTGTCATGGATGTACATGCATGACAGAAAACGTGACCTACTGTGACAAGCACGTATCATCACGGAAGTGTATTTTTTTGTAGTGGTGCATGCTTGCGGTGACATGAGACTTGCATACTTGATACAATCATGATTTGAGTGATGTAGCCCCCATCTGCCGGGTTGTATGCCTGCAGCGACTCGGGAATATTCCTTCCATTGTAGAATAAAATCATATCCACTGTCAGGATGATGTTACTGAATGCTTTGCATATCAATATTGAACCATTCTCTTTGTTGTAAGCCGGTATTTTTGGATGAGGGAATAATAGCCATTTCTCCGGAGTGGCTTTGAAAACCTTAATCATCCAATACTGGTTATGATAACCATAATGAAAATCCAGCCATGCTGGCTATTAAAGATTGGAATAATGTAACCTGGTTTGAAAACCGGCTCCTGCAACATAAACCAACATATCCATGCATATATGATGCATTGTATGATGATGCAATGATAATGCAATGTATTAGGATGTATGTGTATATTAACAGAGTATAAAAAGACTGGCTTTCAAGGCTCTAGTCTTGCTTCAGTGAAGCTGGCATGATAGCCTTGGTTTATCCTCGCTTTCAGTAAGCTGGCTCTCACATGACTTAAGCCGCCGTTTTAACATTGACAAGTTTAGGGTCATGAAGATTGACTTGTCAAGAGTACGCCGGGTCATCTTGTTCGGAGTAGCATCAAGCATACAGGCAAGTTTATCCAATAATGTGTCATTTTCGCCGGGTCAAAAGGGTTCTGTAAGCTAAACTCAGTGATTTGGAAGCCCCCTAATGCCCTTATGATCAATTAATAAAAGTCTCATGCTCAATATATGAGATGAAACGACAGAAGCCCAAAGTTTTGGGGATTCCAGCTTTATTATGTTGATCATAATATGATAATCCAATAAGGCAAGATCCCCATGTTTGAACTGTGCATCTTGGCAGCTAGTCCTCTTTGGCAACTTTTAATTTTTTTCGCCAATCTGGCAGGATAGCTGCTACCTCTTGAGCATGCGTTGGTTTTCCCTTGAAGAGGAAAGGGTGATGCGGCAAAGTAGCGTAAGTATTTCCCTCAGTTTTTGAGAACCAAGGTATCAATCCAGTAGGAGGATACACGCAAATCGCCTCGTACCTACACAAAAAAATAAGAACCTTGCAACCAACGCGATAAAGGGGTTATTAATCCCTTCACGGCCACTTGCAAAAGTGAGATATGATAGAGATAATAAGATAAATATTTTTGGTAATTTTATGATATAGATTAGAAAGTAAAGATTGCAAAGTAAAATAGAACGGAAACTTATATGATGGAGAATAGACCCGGGGGCCATAGGTTTCACTAGTGGCTTCGTTGACATCCATTCCAAGTCTCCTGGATCACGTTTGTTGCAAAAATAACTCTCCCGAAGGTTTCATTCCGTTTGGATTCCGTTTGATATTCCTTTTCTGCGAAACACTGAAATAGGAAAAAAAACAGCAATTTGCACTGGGCCTTTGGTTAGTAGGTTAGTCCCGAAAATAATATAAAAGTGTATAATAAAGCCCATTAAACATCCAAAACAGATAATATAATAGCATGGAACAATCAAAAATTATAGATACGTTGGAGACGTATCAAGCATCCCCAAGCTTAATTCCTGCTCGTCCTCGAGTAGGTAAATGATAAAAACAGAATTTTTGATGTGGAATGCTTCCTAACATAATTTTCAATGTAATTTTCTTTATTGTGGCATGAATGTTCAGATCCGAAAGATTCAAGATAAAAGTTTAATATTGACATAAAAATGATATTACTTCAAGCATACTAACTAAGCAATTATGTCTTCTCAAAATAACATGGCCAAAGAAAGTTCATCCCTACAAAATCATATAGTTTGGTCATGCTCCATTTTCGTCACACAAAAATGCTCTCATCATGCACAACCCCGATGACAAGCCAAGCAATTGTTTCATACTTTTGTAATCTCAAAAAAATTCAACCTTCACGCAATACATGAGCGTGAGCCATGGATATATCACTATGGGTGGAATAGAATATAATGATGAGGGTTATGTGGAGAAGACAAAAAAGGAGAAAGTCTCACATTGACGCGGCTAATCAACGGGCTAGGGAGATGCCCATCAATTGATGTCAATGCAAGGAGTAGGGATTGCCATGCAATGGATGCACTAGAGCTCTAAATGTATGAAAGCTCAACAAAAGAAACTAAGTGGGTGTGCATCCAACTTGCTTGCTCACGAAGACCTAGGGCATATGAGGAAGCCCATCGTTCGAATATACAAGCCAAGTTCTTATAATGAAAAATTCCCACTAGTATATGGAAGTGACAAAATAAGAGACTCTCTATCATGAAGATCATGGTGCTACTTTGAAGCACAAGTGTGGAAAAGGATAGTAACATTGTCCCTTTTAATTTTTTTGTGCCTTCCTTTTTTTTATTTGGCCTTTCTCTTTTTTTGGGACAATGCTCTAATAATGATGATCATCACTATTCTATTTATTTACAACTCAAAGATTACAACTCGATACTTAGAACAAAATATGACTCTACATGGATGCCTCCGGCGGTGTACCGGGATGGGCAATGAATCAAGAGTGACATGTATGATGAATTATGCATGGTGGATTTGCCACAAATACGATGTCAACTACATGATCATGCAAGGCAATATGGCAATGATGAAGCGTGTCATAACAAATGAAACGGTGGAAAGTTGCATGGCAATTTATCTCGGAATGGCTATGGAAATGCCATAATAGGTAGGTATGGTGGCTGTTTTGAGGAAGATATAAGGAGGTTTATGTGTGATAGAGCGTATCATATCACGGGGGTTGGATGCACCGGCGAAGTTTGCACCAACTCTCAAGGTGATAAAGGGCAATGCACGGTACCGAAGAGGCTAGCAATGATGGAAGCGTCAGAGTGCGTATGATCCATGGACTCAACATTAGTCATAAAGAACTCACATACTTATTGCAAAAATCTACAAGTAATAAAAAACCAAGCACTACACGCATGATCCTAGGGGGATAGATTGGTAGGAAAAGACCATCGCTCGTCCCCGACCGCCACTCATAAAGATGACAATCAAAGAATACCTCATGTTTCAAATTTGTTACACAACAGCTACCATACGTGCATGCTACGGGACTTGCAAACTTCAACACAAGTATTTCTCAAATTCACAATTACTCAACCAGCACAAATTTAATATCACCACCTTCATATCTCAAAACAATCATCAAGTATCAAACTTCTCATAGTATTCAATGCACTCTATATGAAAGTTTTTATTATATCCATCTTGGATGCCTATCATATTAGGACTAATTTTATAGCCAAAGCAAATTACCATGCTGTTCTAAAGGACTCTCAAAATAATTTAAGTGAAGCATGAGAGATCAATATTTCTGTAAAATAGAACCACCACCATGCTCTAAAAAGATATAAGTGAAGCTCTAGAGCAAAATTATCTAGCTCAAAAGATATAAGTGAAGCACATAGAGTATTCTAATAAATTCTAATTCATGTGTCTCTCTCCCAAAAGGCGTGTCCAGCAAGGATGATTGTGGTAAACTAAAAAGCAAAGAATCAAATCATACAAGAAGCTCCAAGCAAAACACATATCATGTGGTGAATAAAAATATAGCATCAAGTAAAGTTACCGATGGACGAAGACGAAAGAGGGGATGCTTTCCGGGGCATCCCCAAGCTTAGGCCTTTGGTTGTCCTTGAATTTTACCTTGGGGTGCCTTGGGCGTCCCCAAGCTTAGGCTCCTTATTCCATAATCCATCAAATCTTTACCCAAAACTTGAGAACTTCACAACACAAAACTCAACAGAAAATCTCATGAGCTCCGTTAGCGAAATAAAACAAACCACCACTTTACGGTACTATAACGAACTCATTCTTTATTTGTATTGGTGTTAAACCTACTGTATTCCAACTTCTCTATGGTTCATACCCCCTCGATACTAGCCATAGATTCATCAAAATAAGCAAACAACACACGAAAAACATAATCTGTCAAAAACAGAACAGTCTGTAGTAATCTGTATCAAACGTATAATTCTGGAACTCCAAAATTTCTGAAATAAATTGGTGGAGGAATTTATCTATTAATCATCTGCAAAAAGAATAAACCTAAAAGCACTCTCCAGTAACAAATGGCATCTAATCTCGTGTGCGCTAAAGTTTCTGTTTTTTACAGCAAGATCGCAAAGACTTCACCCAAGTCTTCCCAAAGGTTCTACTTGGCACAAAAACTAATTAAAACATAAAAACACATCTAAACAGAGGCTACATGAATTATTTATTACTAAACAGGAACAAAAAGCAAGGAACAAAAATAAAATTGGGTTGCCTCCCAACAAGCGCTATCGTTTAACGCCCCTAGCACGGCATTGATATTTCAATGATGCTCACATGAAAGACAAGAATTGAAGCGCAAAGAGAGCATCATGAAACACGTGACAAACACATCTAAGTCTAACATACATCCTATGCATATGCATTTTATAGGAAAACAAATTAGCAAGTCAAGCAAGACCTAGCATATGCAAGGAAGAAGAAAGAAACAATAGCAATCTCAACATAACGAGAGGAAATTTAGAGACATGAAAATTTCTACAACCATATTTTCCTCTCTCATAATAATTACATGTAGGATCATAAGCAAATTCAACAATATAGCTATCACAAAATATATTCTTAACACGATCAACATGTATGCAAAGTTGACACTCTTCCAAAATAGTGGGATTAACATTTACTAAAGTCATGACCTCTCCAAACCCACTTTTATCAAAAACTTCATGAGATTGAACATTCTCCAAATATGTGGGATCTAAAGTTGACACTCTTCCAAACCCACTTTCAATATTATTGCAAACATTATTATCAATCTCATATTCATCATGAGGCTTAAATAAATTTTCAAGATCATAAGAAGAATCACCCCAATCATGATCATTGCAACAAATAGTAGTCATAGCAAAACTAGCATCCCCAAGCTTGAGGTTTTGCATATCATTAACACAATTGACATTAAGAGAATTTATAATAAAATCATTGCAATCATGCTTTTCATCGAAGGAACTATCAAGTATGGGTGCAATAGCAACGATCTCATGTTTAACATAAGGAACTATAGCAAATTCACCTTCATAAATATTGGCATCATGGCCACAAGAATAGCAAGCACCATGTTCATCAAGGGATATTTCAATCAAATCAACGGAATCATAATTATCTATAGATTCATGCATATCATTATTTTCTTCAGAAGCAACGGTCATTCTTTCAATAAATTCTTTGACATAGACATTGTGAGCATAGTTTTCATAGCAATATTTAAGTATGTCAAAATTTTCAGATTCGTAGAGAGTAATATCATACTTTTCAATAAAAGAAGCAACATCACAAGCACCCTTAAAAGCAACAAATTCTTCAATTTGTTCGATATCGTAGTAACTATAACACCCTTTAAACTCACATAGGTAGGGAAGGTGTTTTTTAGGGTTCTTAGAGCAACAAGTAAAATCATAAATCTCACAAAGATTCCAAGCATAACACAGCAATCTATTTATTTGATCCCATAAGAGTCTCCCTTTTTCAGAAAAACGGTGACGCACAAAATGAGCATGCTCATCTAAATATTTCCCATCAACTAGGCTAGTTGGGGTTTCAACACAAGCGCATAAGGATCGAAGATGATCCAAGTAGAACAATTTAAGTGGATCCATATCAATAGATTTTTAGCAAGCAAAGATGCAAGCAAATAGAAGGCACATGGTAACACAAGAAAATAATAGATCTGGCGAGAAAAAGGCAAACGAAAAAGAAGGCGAATAAAACGGCAAAGGTGAAGTGGGGGAGAGGAAAACGAGAGGCAAATGGAAAATAATGTAATGCGAGGGGTAAGAGTTTGTGATGGGTACATGGTATATCTTGACTTGTTCATAGATCTCGCCAGCAACGGCGCCAGAAATCTGCACATTGGTGGGAGATCAAATCATGACTTGACATGGCATAAACCTCCCCGGCAACGGCACCAGAAATCCTTCTTGCTACCTCTTGAGCATGCGTTGGTTTCCCCTTGAAGAGGAAAGGGTGATGCAGCAAAGTAGCGTAAGTATTTCCCCCCCGTTTTTGAGAACCAAGGTATCAATCCAGTAGGAGGATACACACAAATCGCCTCGTACCTACACAAACAAATAAGAACCTTGCAACCAACGCAATAAAGGGGTTGTCAATACCTTCACGACCACTTGCAAAAGTGAGATCTGATAGAGATAATAAGATAAATATTTTAGGTATTTTCATGATATAGATTGGAAAGTAAAGATTGCAAAGTAAAATAGATCGGAAACTTATATGATGGAGAATAGACCCGGGGGCCATAGGTTTCACTAGTGGCTTCTCTCAAGATAGCATAATCTACGGTGCGTGAACAAATTACTGTGGAGCAATTGATAGAAAAGCGCATAGTTATGAGAATATCTAGGCATGATCATGTATATAGGCATCACGTCCGTGTTAAGTAGACCGAAACGATTCTGCATCTACTACTATTACTCCACACATTGATCCGCTATCCAGCATGCATCTAGAGTATTAAGTTCATAAGAACAGAGTAACGCATTAGGCAAGATGACATGATGTAGAGGGCTAAACTCAAGCAATATGACATAAACACCATCTTTTTATCCTCGATAGCAACAATACAATATGTGCCTTGCTGCCCCTGCTGTCACTGGGAAAGGACACCGCAAGGTTGAACCCAAAGCTAAGCACTTCTCCCATTGCAAGAAAGATCAATCTAGTAGGCCAAACCAAACTGATAATTCGAAGAGACTTGCAAAGATATCAAATCATACATATAAGAATTCAGAGAAGAACCAAATATTGTTCATAGATAATCTTGATCATAAACCCACAATTCATCGGATCTCGACAAACACACCGCAAAAAGAATTACATCGAATAGATCTCCAAGAGAATCGAGGAGAACTTTGTATTGAGACCCAAAGAGAGAGAAGAAGCCATCTAGCTAATTACTACGGAGCCGAAGGTCTGTGGTAAACTACTCACACACCATCGGAAAGGCTATGGTGTTGATGTAGAAGCCCTCCGTGATCGATTCCCCGTCCGGCGGAGCGCCGGAAAAGGCCCCAAGATGGGATCTCATGGGTACAGAAGGTTGCGGCGGTGGAAATAGGGTTTCGTGGTGCTCTCGGATGTTTTCGGGGTATATGAGTATATATAGGCGAAAGAAGTAGGTCAGTGGAGCCACGAGGGGCCCATGAGGGTTGGGGCGCGCCTACCCCCCTGGGCACGCCTCCCTGCCTCGTGGCCACCTCATTGCTTCCTTGACGTCAACTCCAAGTCTCATGGATCACGTTTGTTCCAAAAATAACTCTCCCGAAGGTTTCACTCCGTTTGGATTCCATTTGATATTCCTTTTCTACGAAAAACTGAAATAGGCAAAAAAAAAACAGCAATTTGCACTGGGCCTTTGGTTAGTAGGTTAGGCCCAAAAATAATATAAAAGTGTATAATAAATCCCATTAAACATCGAAAACAGATAATATAATAGCACGGAACAATCAAAAATTATAGATACGTTGAAGACGTATCAATACCCATGTTTGAACTCCACATCATGGCAGCAAGTTCTCTTTGGCAATCTTTAAATTTTTTGCCAATTTGGCAGGTTACCCATATTTGAACTGCGCATCATGGCAGCAAGTTCTCTTTGGCACCTTTAATTTCTTCTGAGAACTCGAACTTGCGAGAGATGGATTCCCCTTGAACCGGATGTTGAGCCGGATATTGAGAGCTCAAAACTTTGTGAGAGATAGATTTCTCTTGAGCCGGATTTTGGGCCGGAACCTTTTCAGATAACCCGGAATCTTTCTTTTGAGCCGGAACTTTTTGATTGCCCGACGCTTTTTGAGCTAGAAATTTTACGACAACTTTGAAATTTTCCCTAACGTGGCAACAGTACTTGAAATGGCCGGGGGTTTGGAATTTTGTTGAAACCAGCCAGATTTGCTGAGTCATGTCTGTGTAGCCCCCGAGTCTTAAGATGACTTGAGGAGCCGGCTTGCGATTCCTCAATCTTGACCGCGGCAGAAGCCGACCGTGATGTTGACAGTTGATTGGTTGGAATTTTGTCAAAGCTGGAGGCGAGGTGGCGAGTTGATGATCTTTGCGACACTCATTGTATATCCTTGGCGTTGATAAGGCGATGTGAACCCATGGAAGGTTGAAGTTGACCGTGGCGTGGTATAAATAATCCCATATGAGTTGTGTCAGTAACCCGGCCGATTGTTTGTCCCGGCTGGTTGTTGAAGTTAACCAAACTGCAGTGGCGGCGACTTGTGCGCCTGTCCATTGAGCCATCCGGTGCAGGCGGAGGCTGATAATATATTATGATTTGCTCCAGAGTTGTTGGAATAAACCAGGCCGTGAGAACAGCGACTTGCATGCGCTCACTAAGCAGCTCGTGCAGATGGGTGCGTTTCCGGTGTGTTTGATGTAGACCGAACCGTGGGGGCGGACGGTATAAGACGGCTATGGCGTTGGAGGCTGGCGCGGACGAGCGAGTCGACCGCAGGTGCGTTCTCGGCAAGCTGATGTAGATTGGGTCGCAAGGGCGGCGGCTTGCGCCCATCCGTTGAGCAGCGACCAGGTACGGATGCTGGTGCAAGATGATGCTGGCACACGCTCCGTATCCGTGGTATGGCATCACTTTTATAATGAATAATTGTCCTGCATAAAAGATATCACAGGCGAGAGTAATTGTCCTCGGAAGAAAATATGTATCAATGAAAATAGACCAGATGGATTTCACCTGCTTCGTCCCGACGACAGGTGAGTCGTATAAAGAGCTTGATGTCTACTATGCAACTTTATTCTTGTAGACACGTGTTGGGCCTCCAAGCGCAGAGTTTTGTAGGACAGTAGCAATTTTCCCTCAAGTTGATGACCTAAGGTTTATCAATCCATGAGAGGTGTAGGATGAAGATGGTATCTCTCAAACGACCCTGCAACCAAATACAAGAAATCTCTTGTGTCCCCAACACACCCAATACAATGGCAAATTGTATAGGTGCACTAGTTCGGCGAAGAGATGGTGATAAAAGTGTAATATGGATGGTAGAAATATATTTTTATAATCTGAATAAATAAAAACAGCAAGGTAGTAAATAGTAAACGGGCACAAAAACAGTATTGCAATGCTTGAAAACAAGGCCTAGGGTCCGTACTTTCACTAGTGCAACCTCTCAACAATGCTAATATAGTTGGATCATATAACCATCCCTCAAAGTGCGATGAAGAATCACTCCAAAGTTCCTATCTAGCGGAGAACATAAGAATAAATTATTTGTATGGTACGAAACCACCTCAAAGCTATTCTTTCCGTTTGATCTATTCAAGAGTTCGTACTAAAATAACACAAAGCTATTCTTTCCGTTCGATCTATCCTAGAGTTCGTACTAAAATAACACCAAAGCAAATTCATATTCATGATACTCAATCCAACACAAATAACTTCAAAGAGTGCCCCAAGATTTCTACCAGAGAAACAAAGACAAGAACGTGCATCAACTCCTATGCATAGATTACCCCAATGTCACCTCGGGAATCCGCGAGTTGAGTGCCAAAACATATATCAAGTGAATCAATACGATACCCCATTGTCACCATGAGTATTCAATTGCAAGACATATATCAAGTGTTCTCAAATCCATAAAAGTATTCAATCCGATAACAACGAAATCTCAAAGGGAAAAACTCAATTCATCACACCAAGATAGAGAGGGGGAAACACCATATGATCCGACTATATTACAAAGCCCGTGATACATTAAGATCGTGACATCTCAAGAACGCGCGAGAGAGAGAGATAAAACACATAGCTACTGGTACAAACCCTCAGCCCCGAGGGTGGACTACTCCCTCCTCATCGTGGTGGCCGCCGACATGATGAAGATGGCCACCATAGATGATTCCCCCCTTCGGCAGGGTGCCGGAACGGGTCTAGATTGGTTTTCGGTGGCTACAGAGCCTTGCGGCAGCGGAACTCCTGATGGTTTCTCTATTTATAGAATTTTTGGCGTTGGTTTCACGCTAAGATGGGCCTCGAGGTGAGCACAACCCACCGGGGCAAGCCAGGCCCACCAGGCGCGCCCTGGTGGGTTGTGCCCTCCTAGTGGCTCTTCTGGCTCTCCCACGAAGCTTCGGGGGGTCTCTTTTGTTCCAAAAAAATCGTCAAAAAGTTTAAGCTCATTTTGAGAACTTTCATTTCTGCACAAAAAATAACACCACGGTAGTTCTGCTGAAAATAGCGTCAGTCCGGGTTAGTTCCATGCAAATCATACCAAAACCGTATAAAATTGTTGTAAACATGGCATGAATACTTCATAAATTATAGATACGTTGGAGACGTATCAAGGCAGAGTGCGGCGGCTTGAAATGGTGCGAGGCAGTGGCAGCTTGGAAGCAGCGGCTCGAGGCCGGCCACGGCACGGGTGGCAGCGAGTCCGGCTCCCAGCAGAGGAGGGGCAGTAGGCCATCTCGGGAGCGGCAAGTGGAGGCTCGAGGCCGGGTGGCTTGGGGCAAGCCTTGCCCGGGTGGCTCCTCGGCGAGGCGGGTAGTGGGTGTGGGGAAGCGGAGCAGAGGCGCCCGAAGGCCGGAAAGCTCGGGGCCGGTGATGGGCGGCGGCGGCTCGGTGGAAACGAAGCCACGGTGGCGATTCGAGGCAAAGGCGGAGCAAGGCCGGGGCGGGCCACCGCAGCGGCTCGGTGTGGCGACAAGGGCGGCTCAGGCGCGGCTGTTTTGTGGAGGCACTCCGGCAAGGAAAAACTGCTCGGTGTGGCGAGGAAGGGTCAGCCCAGAGGCAGCAGCTTGAGACCGCGGTGACGCGCGGCAGAGGCCGAGCGCGACACCGGGGAGGGACGCCGCGCAGGCGGTTTAAGCAGGCGGCGGGTCAGGGATGGCTCGACGCGAGGCCGCTTGGCCGGGACAGCGGAGGGTTTGCGAGGTGAGGCAGGGTCGGCTTGAGCGCAGCGAGGCGGTTTGGCGTGGCTGCGAGGGCGGCGCCTCGGGGCCACAACGGCGGAGGCGACGCGGACCTCGACGACGGCTTGGGAGGCCGGGCGCGAGCTCGCACGGGTGCAATCACCAACGGGGAAGGAGGCGCGATGCAGGGTCGGCTCAAGGCAAATGCGAGGGTGGCTCGACCGCGATGACAGCGAAGGGGTGACGAGGCAACTTGCAAGCACAGACGGGGCCATGGTGACGATGCGGCGAGGTTGAGGCATAGACCGGCTCGCAGGTCGCGTCTCATGGTGGAGCAGCAGCAGGGGAGTGATACGATGGTCGTAATAGAGGCGGCCTGGCCCCGGCGACTCGAGGATGCCTCCGGCAATTTGAGGTGGCTCGGTTCCAGCGGCTCTGCGCGGCCGCGGGTGAGGAGCCCTGCAACAAGGTGGAGCGACCCGAGTCGGTCGCGGTGGAAGCCGCGCTTGAGGAAGTCCCTGGCGAGGCGGAATCCGGCTCGGAGACGGCGACGGAGGATTGCTTTCGGTGACAGAAGTCCACAGTGGCTCTTTAACAAGCAGAGGCCCGAGATGGAGACACGGGTGTGGATGCCTCCCTGGTGAGGCGAGGCGGCTCGGTGAGGCCGCGGTAGGCTGGCTCAGAGTGGGTGAAGGTGAGGCTCCGGTATCGAGAATCATGTCCACATGTTTAGAGAGAGAGAGAGGTGTTGATAAAAACATAATATGGACATAGTAGCATCATGATCATTATTATAACAACATTAAATTTTATCATAAAACTTCCCATGAGCAAGTAACAATTCATTACAACATCGAAGTATAAAGCGTAAACTTTCTTGAAAACTAACAAACTATGTTCTTAGGCAACAATGCAATTACAATTCATCATATTTTCAGGAAGGGTCTCATGTCGGAGCTTTTTAGCAAGTCCACATACTCAACCATCATTTAGTCTTCTATGATTGCAAACACTCACACCATATATATGGAGCAAAAGGTTTCAGTCAGACACATAGAAAGATAGGGGCTTATAGCTTCGCCTCCCAACTTATTCACCTCAAGGGAGATGCCAACAATAATAACTCATGCTCACTCATATTGAACTGGGTATATGTGCCTAGATCTTTCCACACCACATGATGCTTGCAAAAGAGGAAAATAAAAAGGAATAGAGGAGAACACTTTTGACTCTTGCATAAAAAGTAAATACATAGAAGTAAAAGATAGGCCCTTCGCAGAGGGAAGCAGAGGTTGTCATGCGCTTTTTTCTTTTGAATGCACAATCTCTTAATGCAAAAGAACGTCACGTCATATTGCCCCTTATGATAGCAACCTTTGTTATGCAGTTTGTCGCTTTTATTACTTTGCCATCACAAGTTTGTACAACACTTATTTTCCCTTACAATAAAAGGTAAAACATATTTAGAAGCAATTTCTATTGCCTTATGCACCGATGACAACTTACTTGAGGGATCTTATTCAATCCACAGATAGGTATAGTGGACTCTCATAACATCAAACTGGGTTTAAGATTTTTGGATGCACAAGTAGTATCTCTACTCGGTGTGAATTTTTGGCTAGCAAAGATATTGGGCAAGCACCACATGTTGGAGGATCTATGAAAATATAACTTCTATGTAAATATGAACAAACATAAATCATTACGTTTCTTCCTTGTCCAACGTCAATAGTTTGACATAAAATACTTAATGGGGGCTCACAATCATAAAAGATGTCCAAGATAGTATATTTGCATGTGAATATTCTCTTCCCTTATTAATTCTTTCATGAATTGCATCATTGACTAATGCTATGTTTGTCAACTTTCAATAAATTTTACCACTTATACTTTTCGTTATGTAATGTTATTACTTTCCATAAGATTAGCATATGATCTTTTTCATTATTTCCTTTATTTTCATTGAAACATAAAGGTAAAGAAGTAAAAAATCGAACTAAACTTTATTATATAACTCCCAACTTGATTACATAGATGGATAGATCACGAAACTAGCACTCAAAAATAGATCATACTAAAATTTTATTCAACTCAATCATGAAATAACTAAGGACCGAACTAATATAGATAAAGGTAATAAATGTGATGGTGATACGATACCGAGGCGCCTCCCCCAAGCTTGGCACAAGCCATGGGGAGTGCCCATACCTGTGTTCTCAAGTCTCCTTCTTTGGAGATGGTGGTGATGATGAGGTGGCATTCTTGTCCTCCATCTTCCATGGCAGGGGTTCACCATCATAAGAGGATGCACAAGTCTCCTGAGTCCTGAAACTTGCAGCTAAACTCATACCTTTAAACCTTGCATCATACTCAAAATTTTGATTTCGAAGATCATAAATTTGGCCTTGCATATAATTGATTTGTTCATTGAAGTTGAAGCCGATGTCCTTCATGGACTGGCCATCCACCTTCTGATCATAGGTGAATTCCGTGATGATGGAGTGATTGGCACTGAGTCCATGCTCCACCATCCCTTGGCACTTGAAGATCTCCTACTCCACCACCTCGAGCCTGGCCTCCACGCTTCCCGTCTTCTTGGGCCCTTGAACATCCTGGATGTGTGGCACACTCTCACGCATCTCGATGGCTTGAGGGTGCTTCATCACCTCCGGTAGGTAGGGGTTAATGAACTTCTCGTAGAACTTGTCCTTGGAAGATCTTAATGAAGCCATGGTGATCTAGATCTGACAGAAAAACAGCACGAAACAAGAACAAAGGATATTTCCGCAATGCGGTGTTCAAATCGTCTGGGGGTATATATAAAGAATTTTTATCTTGGGAAACAAGTATACTATAGTAAAACGGAGTCGGGAAGGTTCCCGAGGGGCCCACTACCCACCAGGGTGTTTCTTATTATTTTTATTTTTTCCAATATTCCAAAACCGGCAAAAAATTGGAATTTTTGGAGTCGATTTACTTACCATATCACGTACCTTTTCCTTTTCAGGGTTCTGGAATGTTCTGGAAGGTCTATTTTATGTATTCCTCCGGTTTCATGGTTTGAACAATGTTAGTTTCAACATTAATAGGTGTACCTGAGATATACTGCTTAATTCTTTGTCCATTGACCACCTTCGTATTAGTGCCTTCGACATTATTGATCTTAGTAGCCAGAGAGCGATAAACTTCTTCAATGATATATGGTTCTTCCCACTTGGAGAGAAGTTTTCCTGCAAAAAATGTAAAACGAGAATTGTCCAATAGAACATACTCACCCACTTTAAATTCCCGCTTTTGGATTCTTTTGTCATGCCATATGTTGACTTTTTCTTTGAATAGTTTGGTATTTTCATAGGCTTGGGTTCTCCATTCATCTAATGAGCTAATATGAAATAACCTCTTTTCACCAGCAAGTTTGAAGTCATAATTGAGTTCTTTAGTTGCCCAATATGCATTATGTTCTAACTCAAGGGGCAAATGACAAGCTTTTCCGTATACCATTTTATATGGAGACATACCCATAGGATTTTTATAAGTTGTTCTATAAGCCCACAGTGCATCATCAAGTTTCTTAGACCAATTTTTCCTAGATTGGTTGACAGTCTTTTGCAATATTAATTTTATTTCTCTATTGCTAAGTTCAACTTTTCCACTAGATTGAGGGTGATAAGGGGATGCAATTCTATGGTTGACATCATATTTACCAATCAATTTACGGAAAGCACCATGAATAAAATGTGAACCACCATCCATCATTAAATATCTAGGGACCCCAAACCTCGGGAAAATAACTTCTTTAAGCATTTTCATGGAGGTGTTATGATCAACACTGCTAGTTGGAATAGCTTCTACACACTTAGTGACATAATCAACAACAACCAAAATATGTGTATACCCATTAGAGGAAGGAAAATGTCCCATATAATCAAAGCCCCAAACATCAACTGGTTCAATAACAAGTGAATAATTCATAGGCATTTCCTGGCGTCTACCAATATTACCTATTCTTTGACATTCATCACAAGATAAAACAAACTTACGAGCATCCATGAAAAGATTATGCCAATAAAAACCAGATTGTTGTACCTTATGTGTTGTTCTGTCTCCCTCATGGTGTCCTCCATAGGCTCTGGAGTGACATTTCCGTAGGATTTGTTCCTGTTCTTGCTCAGGTATACAATGTCTAATAATACCATCTACTCCTTCTTTATAAAGATGTGGGTCATTCCAAAAGTAATGTATTAAGTCAAAGAAGATTTTTTTCTTTTGTTGGTAAGTGAAACTAGGTGGTATAAATTTAGTAACAATGTAATTAGCATAGTCTGCTGATAACCCACAAGTATAGGGGATCGCAATAGTTTTTGAGGCTAGAGTATTCAACCCAAATTTATAGATTTGATACAAGGGGAGCCAAAGAATATTTGTAAGTATTAGCAGTTGAGTTGTCAATTCAACCACACCTGGAGATTAAATATCTGCAGCAAAGTGATCAGTAGCACAGTAATATGATAGTTTGATAGTAGTGGTAAACGTAATAGCAGTAACAGTTTGGTAGTAGTTGTAACAGTAGCAATAGAAATAATAACTTAGCAAGAACAATATGTGAAAAACTCGTAGGCATTGGATCGGTGAATTCGTTGGATGATATTCATCATATAACAGTCATAACCTATGGCGACAAAGAACTAGCTCCAGTTCATAAATATAATGTAGGCATGCATTCCGTAAATAGTCATACGTGCTTATGGAAAAGAACTTGCATGACATCTTTTGTCCTACCCTCCCGTGGCAGCGGGGCCCATAAGGAAACTAAAGGATATTAAGGCCTCCTTTTAATAGAGAACCGAAGCAAAGCATTAACACATAGTGAATACATGAACTCCTCAAACTGCGTTCATCACCGGAAAGTATCCCAATTACTGTCACCCTGGGGTTTATGGATCATAACACGTAGCAGGTGCATATGACTTGCAAGATCGGATCTTGAACATAGATATAATGGTGAAAACATAAACGGTTCAGGTCTGTCGGGCCCTAGTGACAAGCATTAAGCATAGCAAAGTCATAGCAACATCCATCTCAGAACATACTGGATACTAGGGATCAAGCCCTAACAAAACTAACTTGATTACATGATGAATCTCATCCAACTCTGCTACTTCTTGAGCTTGCGTTGGTTTCTCCCTTGAAGAGGAAAGGGTGATGCAGCAAAGTAGAGATAAGTATTTCCCTCAGTTTGAGAACCAAGGTATCAATCTAGTAGGAGGTACAAGCAAGTCTCCAATATATGCACCTGCACAAACAATCAAACACTTGCACCCAACGCGATAAAGGGGTTGTCAATCCCTTCACGGTCACTTGCAAGGATGAGATCTGATAGAGACAGATATAAAAGATTACTAAATTGTAAAACAAAATAAAAGTAAAGAAAAGTCAGCGAGGTATTTTTGGGGTTTGGGTTTATAGATCTAAAAATATATGATGGAAAATAGACCTGGGGGCCATACACTACTGCAGGATGCTGCTAACGCGACTCTACGATCAGGGACCCTTCGACGAAACTGTGTGCGATGCAATAATTGCAAACGGTGGTGTAAAAAACCCGCCAAAAAAGGTGCAAAACATTTGCGATGATGGATGCATCAAACACGGTTCAGATTTTAGTTGCCTGTGTGATGTAGGGCATATGGTTCAGTTCAATTAACTGTTTGGGATAAGGAGGAACAAAAGAAACGGGCAGCCAGATGAAGGTGTGTGCGATATACAGCATACGGTTCACTTGGATGAACTGTTTCTGATTAGGCAACACAAAAGAAATGGTCAACCAGATCAAGGTGTGTGCGATATACGGCATGCGGTTCACTCGGATGAACTGTTTGTGTTGAGACAAGAGAACAGAAACGGTTCAATATAACAAGATGTGTGTGATACGAGGCAAACAGGTCTGTAATCAGAAATGTGTGCGAAGACCGATAATAACACAGATGGTTGCTGCTAATAAGACGTGTGTGATTTTCTCTGTCTACACAACATCTATTGGCCATTGGGGGACGGGCGGTCATCTGGATACGCCATAACGATGTGAAGAGGCATCCTATATCAGCAAGGACTAGCTGTTCCACCAGTAGCTCATGCAAGAGAACTCTCATGTTAAGCGTGCTCAGGCTGGAGCAGCCATCAGATGAGTGACTGGATGGGAAGTTGTGTTGATGTTAAATTAACTGATAGGATGGGTCATATCTGCCAAATTAAATGACTAATATGACCCATACCATGAGTTAATTTAACCTCGAGGTCCTTGTTTTTTAACACATGTTAAACAAGGTCTACCGCATTACTTTTTGACAATGTGCGATACGTGGCATACAGTTGATCCATCTGACCTGTTTGTGATGGAATAAGCCGTGTGTGTTGTGGGAAAATGCTTGGTAGTGTACAACCGTTTGCGATTCAGAATTCATCACTGACGGGTTCCCTAGTGTGGTCTGTGTTCTTATCATCGTCATCTACTTCTTGTGCTAGCTCGATGTTCCTTATATGCTAATTTTCCATTAATTGATGGCGATTTATGAACCTGCCACTGTTTCCCGCCATTTCCTCACCTGTTTCCCGCCACCCAGCAATATTGCACATAAACCTAGGCGGCGCGCGACGCACGGAGGTAACAAGCGCTGCCTGTAGCACATCCAGCTTTTCCAAGCATGCCAACCCACCAAAGCGCCGCCTCTGCCATCAACCTCGCCGATGAGGAAAACCAAAAGGCGCCACGGCCAGTCGAGGCTGCGGCTTTCCCCGGCAATGCGATGAACGATGCCGTGATGCGCGTCATCGCCAGGGTTGAGCAGACCCTTGGCGCATGGCACTTCAGCGCCTCGGATCAAGATAGGCATGTCAGCGCCGACAGGCTGCACCCCGCAGCACGACATGATCGTTGGCGCGCCGTAGAGAAAGCTAGGTGCGTCCGCGCCGATAGGCTGCGGCTCGTAGCACGGCGAGACCGTTCGAGCACCGCAGAGCGAGAGGCGTGGCGGGCCGCACAGCAAGAGCGGATCCATCGACGCTTGCCTGCTGTTGACACGACATCACAGCTGGGTACACGTCCCGTCAGTACCCCCATTCCTCGGCAGGAGTGCGCAGAGGCCCTCTGCGCCGTACTTGCACAGGACGCCCGCCGCGCCGTTCGCATGGGTCACGCCGTTCGCCTTGTCCGTGGCCCGCTCGATGCCAACGCGCTGGTCGGTAGGGTCGACCGCCTCCTTGGCCCAGGTGTCCACCTGGGCGCAGTAGAGGAACATGGCTGTCGCATCCTCGAGCTGGTGATCTCCGATGAAATAGCCAACTTGGAGATTGAGATCGCGCTCTAGATGTACCGCGAGCGTGTCGACCACTTGGACGAACGCATGCATGAGTTCATGCAAAGCCAAGAGCTACCGTAGGCATGGGCTGCTGGTCATGGTCTCATGGACGCATTTTATTTGTTGAGTCGTTTCGACGTGGATAGCTATGTATTCACAGCAATCATAGTATTGCTCTGTTTCAATGTGTGTACTCTATTTTCCGTTCTTATATGTTCTGTTTCAATGTGTGTATATACGCTTTCCATTCTGTATATGTGGATGATAACAGCTAGATTCAAATTAGTATACAAAAACAGATAGAAAATGGAATTCATAATATATATATATATATATTAATTTTTCATTAGTTCATCATAGAATATATATATAATGTCATCACATATACATGATGCTACTTAACTACTAGGTACAATGCAGAAAATTGAAAACGAACAATACTAAAATTAATAATCCCTCTTGGGGCCAGTATTCCGGCAGCCCCTCGCTAGCAGCTCCCTGGTGTGTGGCGTCTTCCCAGTGCGGAGGCAGTACTCCGCCTCCTCCACCTCGCAGCGCTTGACATACCGATCTGCCTCTTGCTGACGGACGAGCGCAAACGATCTTGCCATTTCGTTGGGCGCCCACCGGAGCTCCTCGTTGGTGGCAAGCTGGAGCTTATTGGCCCACCTCCACGCAGTGACGAGGCGCCCAGCGCCTTTGACCTTCCTCGCGAAGTACCCGTCTTCGTACACCTCCTCCGCATGACGACGTGCAAGCCCCCAAAGCTCCGCTGCCTCCTTTTTCCAGGCGGCATCACGGGCTTCACAAGCCGCCTGGTACCTGGCTTCCTCCTCCGTCATCTCCTTCTTGAACACCACTTGCCTGGCTTTCTCAGCCGGCGGCAGCGACTTCCACATACAAAGATTGTACTGGCCCCAAAACCAATCCAAAGTTGGGGGTCTGGCACAACCTCGTCCGGCGGCGCGTAGGGGTCCTCGTCGCTCCTATTCGATTGAGCGTCCTCCGGGGCGCCGACTCCTCGTCGGCGCGTGGGCGGACCGGCGGCGCCATGGCAGAGATTTGAGAGAGAGAGAGAGGAGCGAGGGGAAGATGTATATGAGAATGCAGGTGGGACGACGTGAGCAAGGTAGTATTTATTCGTGGCCGGAATCTAGATCAACGGGAACAGTACACACGCTGGTCGCCGGAATTTAAGGGTACTGTAGTTTGAATTACACACAATTCCCGCAGCAAAATCCGTGTGTGAACATAATACCTGGCGGTTTCCAATACAGAACCGCTCTGATTAATGACCCGCGAGATAGAGTGCCAATCGTGTGGGGGCCGGTTGTCTTGTCAGATCTTTACATTTTCTTTTTTGAACACCAGTATTTACATCGTCTGATGATTTTTTAACTCGCACACAAGTACACAAAAATATGATTTTTCAAACCGTTATGGTTAGCCGTTGCATGTAGATGTAGTTCAAATTTGAATTACGGTCATTATATGGCTAAAAAATCACTTAAATGTCTTTAAAAGGTCAAATGACCCCTGATATTTTCCAAATTTTCACATGAATGTTGTAGTAGTGCACGTTAAATGTAGAAAAAAATTTGAAGGCCATAAGAGGAAGCTATCTCCCGTTTGTCATCAAACATGCATTGTTCCCTCTCGGAACCACGAGCCTTCTAGTGAGTTGCTCCGGTTTGTGAGGGGGTGTGTCCAAACTTTCGTCAAACAGGTCAATTTTTTTTACCACATCATCATGGTGGCATGACATTACATCAAGCAAGGATTCATGTTTTCCTGATCATTTTCTAATTTTTGGAATTAAAATGCCATGGCACTCCATGCATGTGCCCATGCCATGAGACCAATATGTTTCAAAATTGCTTCTAATTTACTGCACATGGAATTAACTCGCACACAAGTATACAAATATGATTTTTCAAACTGTTATGGTTAGCCGTTTCATGTAGATGTAATTCAAATTTGAATTAAAGTCATTATGAAAATTCCTATGCTTGTGCATCATGAAAATAGTGCTTTATGTGATAGTTATATTGTTGAATTTATTCATGATGCTACTAAAAATTATTATGAGGAGGAATATATGCTTGTAGGAATTGCAATAATATCAAGTTTCCTCTCTATGTGCTTAAAGTTTTGAAGTTATGCTCGTTTTGCCTTTCTATGCTAGTTGATTATTGTTCCCATAAGTTGTTTGCTCACAAAATCCCTATGCATAGGATGTGGGTTAGACATAAATGTGCTAGTCATATTCTTCATGATGCGCTCTTTATGTTTCAATTCTTATCTTTTATGTGAGCACCATTGAAATCATCATGCCTAGCTAGGGGCGTTAAACGTTAGCGCTTGTTGGGAGGCAACCCAATTTTATTTTTGTCCTTTGCTTTTGCTCCTGTTTAGTAATAAATAATTCATATAGCCTCTTTTTAGACGTGGTTTTATGTTTTAATTAGTGTTTGTGCCAAGTAGAACCTTTGGGAACACTTGGGTGAAGTCTATGCGATCTTGCTGTAAAAAACAGAAACTTTTGCGCTCACTAGATTAGCTGCCATTTTTTACTGGACAGTGCTTTTAGGTAGATTCTTTTTGCAGATGATTAATAGGCAAATTCCTCACGTCCACCAATTTATTTCATAATTTGTGGAGTTATAGAAGTATTCGAATGATACAGATTACTACAGACTGTTCTGTTTTTGACAGATTCTGTTTTCTATGTGTTGTTTGCTTATTTTGATGAATCTATGAGTAGTATCGGAGGGTATGAATCACAGAGAAGTTGGAATACAGTAAATATTATATGAATATGAAATGAGAATGAGTTCACAACAGTACCAAAAGTGGTGATTTATTTTCTTATTCTAACGGAGCTTACGAGTTTTCTGTTGAGTTTTGTGTTGTGAAGTTTTCAAGTTTTGGGTAAAGATTCGATGGACTATGGAATAAGGAGTGGCAAGAGCCTAAGCTTGGGGTTACCCAAGGCACCCCAAGGTAATATTCAAGTACAACCAAGATCCTAAGCTTCGGGATGCCCCGTATGGCATCCCCTCTTTCGTCTTCGTTCATCGGTAACTTTACTTGGAGCTATACTTTTATTCACCACATGATATGTGTTTTGCTTGGAGCGTCATTTTGTTTTATTTTGTTTTGCTTGTCGTTTGAATAATATCCCAAGATCTGAAATTCTTAAATGTTAGAGAGTCTTCACATAGTTGCATAATTATTCGAGTACTCATCGATCTTCACTTATATCTTTCGGAGTAGTTTGTCATTTGCTCTAGTGCTTCACTTATATCCTTTTAAAGCATGGCAGTGGTTTTATTTTGAAGAAATAGATGAACTCTCATGCTTCACTTATATTATTTTGAGATTCTTAAACAGCATGGTAATTTTCTTAGGTTATGAAATTAGTCCTAATATGATAGGCATCCAAGAGGGATATAATAAAAACTTCCATATGAAGTGCATTGAATACTAAGAGAAGTTTGATTCCTTATGATTGTTTTGAGATATGAAGATGGTGATATTAGAGTTGTGCTAGTTGAGTAATTGTGAATTTGAGAAATACTTGTGTTGGAGTTTGTAAGTCCCGTAGCATGCACGTATGGTAACCGTTGTGTAACAGATTTGAAGCATGAGGTATTTCTTTGATTGTCATCCTTTGTGTGGAGGTCGGGATCACGCGATGGTTAACTCCTACCAACCCTTCCCCTAGGAGCTTGCATGTTGTGCTTGGTTTTGATTACTTGTAGATTTTTGCAATAAGTATGTGAGTTCTTTATGACTAATGTTGAGTCCATGGATTATACACACTCTCACCTTTCCATCATTGCTAGCCTCTTCGGTACCATGCATTGCCCTTTCTCACCTTGAGAGTTGGTGTAAACTTCGCCAGTGCATCCAAACCCCGTGATATGATATGCTCTATCACACATAAACCTCGTTAAATCTTCCTCAAAACAGCCACCATACCTACCTATTATGGCATTTCCATAGCCATTCCGAGATATATTGCCATCCAACTTTCCATCATTTCATTTATTATGACATGTTTCATCATTGTCATATTGCCTTGCATGATCATGTAGTTGACATCGTATTTGTGGCAAAGCCACCATGCATAATTTATCATACATGTCACTCTTGATTCATTGCCCTTCCCGGTACACCGTCGGAGGCATTCATATAGAGTTATATTTTGTTCTAAGTATCGAGTTGTAATTCACGAGTTGTAAGTAAATAAAAGTGTGATGATCATCATTATTAGAGCATTGTCCCAGTGAGGAAAGGATGACGGAGACTATGATTCCCCCACAAGTCGGGATGAGACTCCGGATGAAAATAAAAATAAGAAAAGAGGCCAAAAAAATAAAAAAAGAAGAGAAGGCCCAAAAAACAAAAAAATTGAGAGAAAAAGAGAGAAGGGGCAATGCTACTATCCTTTTACCACACTTGTGCTTCAAAGTAGCACCATGATCTTCATGATAGAGAGTCTCCTATGTTGTCACTTTCATATACTAGTGGGAATATTTTATTATAGAACTTGGCTTGTATATTCCAATGATGGGCTTCCTCAAAATGCCCTAGGTTTTCGTGAGCAAGCGAGTTGGATGCACACCCACTGAGTTTCTTTTTGAGCTTTCATACACTTACAGCTCTAGTGCATCCGTTGCATGGCAATCCCTACTCACTCACATTGATATCTATTGATGGGCATCTCCATAGCCCGTTGATACGCCTAGTTGATGTGAGACTATCTTCTCCTTTTTGTCTTCTCCACAACCATCATTCTATTCCACCTATAGTGCTATGTCCATGGCTCACGCTCATGTATTGCGTGAAGATTGAAAAAGTTTGAGAACATCAAAAGTATTAAACAATTGCTTGGCTTGTCATCGGGGTTGTGCATGATTTAAATATTTTGTGTGATGAAGATAGAGCATAGCCAGACTATATGATTTTGTAGGGATAACTTTCTTTGCCCATGTTATTTTGAGAAGACATGATTGCTTGGTTAGTATGCTTGAAGTATTATTATTTTTATGTTAATATTAAACTTTTGTCTTGGATCTTTCGGATCTGAACATTCATGCCACAATAAAGTGTGACACCCAAGTTTTTATTTGGATTTTTTCAAAAGATTTTATTTGACTTGAGGGGAGTGATTTAAATTTTTTTTTCTCCAAGAGAACTCTCACTCTCAAATATTTTTCTTTATGGCAAAAGTTTTATTTGGATTCAACCAAGATCTGTCTTTGGTCTTGGAGGTTCTTGCCTTTCACTTGGACTCAAGACAAAATATTTTCACTTGGGATATGACTTTTGAAAGTCTCCTTGAAATTTGCACTATGGCTTTTGGAAAATCCTTTGCCACTTTCAATAATTCCTTCTTCCGATGGCCTTAGTGCAAATCCCCTCTCCTAACCCTTTCCTCACCTTTGGATCATGATTTGCATCAAATCCAGCAAGTTGAACCTCCCCATGTGATTATTTCCATTTATATTCTATTCAAATAAATTCCTGCCTTCTTTCCTAGCACTTGGAGATTTGCAAAGGAACTCCATTTTCTATTTTGATTTTTGCCACCAAACCTATTTCCCCTCCTAGTCCTTTGAACCCTCAACCAAGAACCATGAAGATCCACTGGTCTTCAGTTCAAAATTTTCAAACTACACCTGCTGCAAGTTTGGACCAGATTTGTCAAATTTGGTGAAATTCATTCAAAACCTTCTCCAAAAATTCCAAGTAAAATCAGGCAGCCTCTGGGTGCATTGAGTGGTCACCTCACCAAGTTACAGCTCCAGAAAAATTTATCTCATTGCAAAATCCTCCTGTCGAACACCTGCAGTGCACTGTCTGTATCAAGTTCAGAAAAATTCAGAGATTCAGTCAGTGGCTTGCTGTCGTTTTCTTCAGAGAAGGACATCGATCTCGCCAGTACCACCGCGTCGCCTTGCTCCTCGTCCCCGCCCTCTTGTTCCTGCACCGCACAAACGCCTGGCGCCTTGCGGGCGTCGGCGACGAGCAGCAGAAGGTGCGCCGCCCCGTGACCGACGCCGGCGGCGGCTTTGCGGACGCCAGCGGGAGACACGGCGCCGACGATGCCACCCAGCGCCGCCCAAACCACCGGAGCTCGCCGCGTGGCCTTCCACTCCCCCGAACGCGCTGCCGCTCTCGTCGTGAACCGCAGGGCGCGGAGCGCGCTCTCTTCCGCCGTTGAGCCCGTGCGGTCACCTCACCGTGGACCGACGCCATTACGCCAAGGCCATCTCCGTTTAGCTGTGAAACGACTCCAGTAACCTCCACTGATGCTGCCTGGCCACTCAAACCTCCTGCCAATCCACTGCTCCGCCGTAATCGCCCACCGGAGATTCTCCGTTCATGGCCACCCCGTCGATCTGCCTATAAATAGAGGCCCCGAGCTTCAACTCGAGCACCCACCGACGCGGAAGAAGACGCTGAAGCTCTTGGTACCCTCCGTTTCTCCTAACTCGCCGTGGTTCGACGCCGGCGTCCACCGCAGTCTTCGGGCGCCGGCGAGCTTTATAAACCTGACAGGTGGACCCCGCCTGTCAGCCTCTATTCTATTCTCCTCCGAACCGTTTTCTGTTGGCGCCTTCGGGCAAATACGTTTTCTCCTTTGCGCTTACGCATTCCCAACCGAAGCGTTTTCTGTTTTCTCAGTTAAAACCCTGGAACTTTTCTGTTTCATTACAGATAAGTCCCTGGACAGAAAGCTTTATAACTTTTTAATAAAAGGGAATTTTTGAGTGATTCTTTTTCTGACAATCTTCAAATTTTGTCTATTTTTTATGGGATTTATTTGAAAATTATTTGGAAAAGTTTCTGTGCAAGTGTTGGTTTTCACGTTAGTACCCGTTTCGTGATTGCCGTAGGTTCCGGAAGAGGTGAAGGAGCCGCGAACTTCGCCGAGCTAGACTCCGACTTCTCCGAACCAGGCAAGTATGTTTGAACATTTGATATGATGAGTGTTTTTGCATGTTCGCTTAAAAGGTTGTGCGTGGCATATGAGTGTCGGTAAATACCTCGTTGCTTGTAAGGCAACGACTCGGTTGTTCCAAAGTCGCGATGATCTCTGATGAGAGATGGCCTAATCATGTGGTGACATGAAGGGCAGCAGGGTGGTACTGTTGTAGCATACCAGCCTTGCGTCATCTGACTTTCTCCGACGTTAACGTGGTTGGAGCCACGTTATCGTTCTCTTCCCGCATGTTCCAAGGTTGCGATGATCTCTAATGAGAGATGGCCTAATCATGTGGTGACATGAAGGGCAGCAAGGTGGTACTGTTGTAGCATACCAGCCTTGCGTCATCCGACTTTCTCCGACGTTAACGTGGTTGGAGCCACGTTACCGTTCTTTCCCCTTTCCGTGCTACCACATGTCTCATTGCCAGGATGCGGTTTAGTAAGTTGGTAACCTCTTTCCGTGTACACACCAAACAGAGGGGCCGGGATGAGGGTACCTTGGCCCAGGATTAAAGCCAGTCATCCAGTCAGGGGGCATGGGTGTTTCCGGTTGGGACCGAGAGGGGGGGCACCCCCTTAGAGCGCGCGTATAGAAATTTGATCCCATGCTACGCGAGGTTGTAGCCTCCCCGTCTCAAGGTTTTTCTTGAACGTCGCCGAGGGTGATCCCTGGCTTCGGATGGTTGAATTGGGTGTGTACTGGTTAGACGTGTTTCTTCCAAAACACCGTAGACGGAACTAGTCCCCGTGACTACTGAAATCCGTTGGCTGTGGTTAAGTACAAACTCTGCAGAGTCAATTCCTTCCAAATCATCGTATCCATGATCAAGTAGTGTAAGCATTATATCCATATCTATCCATGTGGAAAACTTGTCCCCGGTGAACAAGCTCAAGTGGTAAATTCAGATTTATTGTTATTCCTGTGGATGGACTAACTTTATATTTGTCTCATGCTTGTGATAATTTATGTTCCCGAACTATTGTATTTTGAGCTACAATATAAGCCCTTTATGAGACGTCGCGCAGACGTCCGACTGTGGCGTGTACTCGTTTCTCACTTTAAATATAAGCCCTTTATGTGATGTCGCTCACACGTCCGACTGTGGCATGCACTGTCTTTATTTTCTGTTATAAGCCATTTATGTGGTGTCGCCCCGACGCCCGACTGTGGCATTATTATTCCGCATTTTCCACTCAAGGAGTCTTTCAGACACTCGTTTGGCACCAGCATTATTATTCCGCATTTTCCGCTCGAGGAGTCTTTCAGACACTCGTTTGGCACCAGCATTATTATTCCGCATTTTCCGCTCGAGGAGTCTTTCAAACACTCGTTTGGCACCAGCATTATTATTCCGCATTTTCCGCTCGAGGAGTCTTTCAGACACTTGTTTGGCACCTGTATTATTACTCCGCATTTTCCGCTCGAGGAGTCTTTCAGACACTCGTTTGGCACCAGTATTACTATTCTGCAGTTTCCGCTCGAGGCTTCATTCAGACCCTCGCTTGGCACCCAGTATTTATTATCTCTATGTCTGATCGCACTGGTTAACTTGTTCATATGCTTCATGTTTGCATTTGTTATATCTTATGTCCGAACTGTCTTGCGAGTACTTTCATAGTACTCACCTGGCTTGTTGATTTGGCCAGATGTTGACGAAGGCGATCTCTTGGATGAAGAGTTTGATAGCGCGTCCGACGCCTAGAGGAGTCCCAGTCAGTCCTGCGCGATCCCGGATATTGGTCACTTGTATTGTATACGCTTCCGCCACCCGCAATAAGTCTTCTCGAGCCTCACTCCGACGCTCGAAGAGTTGTAGTCTTCTGGAATCATATCACTCGCTTCGCGATGATATTTCCACCACCGTTATTATCATGAGTTAGTAGTTTGCCACCCTATCCGCCGTCTTGTTTTAGCGGCGTGCATGTAATAAATTGTTGGGCAGTCTCTGCTCAACCTTGTATTATATTTAGTACTCCTGGTATTTTTCTTCTGTGACCAAGATATTGTCTACCAGTGAGAAGGAATTCTTCCTCGCTGGTCCGTAAAAGGGATTGGTCTCTCAATAATTATTTTATTGAAAAACCGGTCGTGACAAGCTTGGTATCGGAGCCAGGCTGACTGTAGGAAGCCACTAGGTGCGATCGCTAATCGGTTATTAGCGTTTTTGTGCTTTTTCAGCATTTTGCAGTTGTAGCTATTTTCTGTTGGTCATCATAAATTTATGACATGACTACTCAGAATTTTTGCCTACTTTTGTAGATGGCTGGCAGCAGCTGTGAGAATCGAGTGTTCACCAACGTGCCCGAGGGGTTTGTCAAGCTCCTCGTCTCCATCACCAAGCTCGCGATTGGGCCAGCAGCTCGCCCGGAGTTCACACTCTATCAGCACAAGCTCAGTGACGACGTGTCTATGCACCAAGCTGTGGTGCAGTTCAAGGGAGGACGTTCTGCTGCTCGCCACTTCCGTTTTGTGGGAAGGGCCATGCCTACGGAGAGGCATGCCATGCAGATGGCTGCCCGTGAGGCTATAGCTCGCCTTTGGGACATCCTTCCTACGATGAAGACTCGTCGCTACCGCTACCTCCCATGCCATGTGCCTTACACCAGCCACTATGCGTTCGCCTGCCATCGGGGAGAGCGAGATGGAGCCATCGAGATGGTTGTGGAGTATCTCAAGGCTCTGGAGGAATCTTTCGACAACCTCGTAGATGATCTTGTGGCTGCCCGCATGGACTTAGTCCGGGGCGGTCCTGCCAGTAGGAAGGAGCTTCTCAACACGGCGCCACCCCTGACATTCGTCTCGTCTTCAGCCTCTTATGCACCGGCCATTTTGGCCACTGCTCGCCGTCTGCCTACCACTGGGGAGTTCGACCGAGTCATCGCTCCCACTCCAGTCAGAGCCGCACCGCCTGCCGCACACGCTCTACCACCAGTCGCCCCCGCACCATCACCGCAGCGCAGCGTCACGCGCCAGGAGCCGGCTAGAGAGGAGGTGGAGGTTGATTCTCCTGGACCGCTGAGCCTTGCCATCGGCAAGGGGAAGGAGATCTTCACCATCTCCGACTGAGAGCACCGAGTAGCCGCGTGTTATGTCTGCCTGTATGATGTGCTGTTTATTCCTGTACGCTAGTTTGTATTGGTGTGTTTGCTGCCTTCCGGAGTAGTACGCTAGTTTTTAATAACATGTCAGGATTGTATACGCGCATCCTGAGTGCTGTATCACGTGTTTGCTTTTCGCATGTAAGATTTATGTTAAGCACTTCTTTTGCATAAAAAATCATTTGTGTTTCTTTGAAAACCTTGAAGCCTTTTGATTATTGCCTTTGCGAGATTTTTCTTGTGCTACACAGTTTTTCTCATGGGTTTTGCAAATAATACCCCAGACTGGAAAAATGTCTCACCCGTGGACTTGCTCCATGCCCAATCAGCCAGAAGAGGTTTACGGGACACAGACCAGCAACAATTTCACTCAGGGTTAGTCCAGCCAACAAGACAGCGAAGCAGCACTGTCTCAAGTATGTCGTCTCTTCGAGCAAAGCCAGCAACAGCACCAAGAGATGATGAACCATGTCATCAATATGGGAAACCACCGTGAACCCTATCAACCACATTCCAAGTTATCCGAGTTACAGAAGACTCGCCCCTCAACTTTTGCTCACACCGATAGGCCGCTGGAAGCCGATGATTGGCTTCGTGAGATTGAAAGGAAACTGATTATTGCTCAGTGCTCAGATCATGAGAAGGTGCTTTATGCACCACACTACCTTATTGGAGCAGCCGCAGCATGGTGGGAAAACTTCCTACACATGCATCCCAGGGAACACAACATCACCTGGGAAGAGTTCAAGGAAGGCTTCCCTGGGGCACACATCCCCAGAAGCATCCTAAAGATCAAGAAGAGAGAGTTCGATGACCTGAAGCAGAGAGGCATGTCAGTCACAGAATACAATGGTCAGTTCACCCAGCTGTCTCGTTATGCCTACGACGAGCACATGACAGAAAGCAAGAAGATGGAAAAATTCGTGGACGGCCTGGCACCAGCACTGAGATGCCAACTGATTGTGCACACCTTTCCGGATTTTAAGACGCTGGTGGACAAGGCCATCACCTTGGAGAATGAGGGCCGTAGTCTGGAAGATATCCATAAGCGAAAGAGGGACAAGACGACTCTTGCCCGCAGCAACCGAGGCAAGACTGAGGTCCCAAGGACAGACACAAGGAGATCCACGACTACTGAGCCAAGGCCCGTCGGACAATTTCATGCCAGGGATAAGGAGTTCACATACCGTCCAGGGGTCACCTGCTATGCTTGTGGTCAACAAGGGCATTATGCTAAACAGTGCCCGAAGCCAAGAGACTCGGCACCCAAGCCGAACAATGGTGGAAACAATCCTGCCCCCAAGCGCAACAACTTCAACCCCAGCAACAACCACAGGAAGGGTCACCTGAACCATGTGACCAGGGAAGAAGCGCAGAATGCCCCAGACATCGTGCTCGGTACGTTCCCTGTCAACACAGTACCTGCCACGGTTTTGGTTGATTCTGGAGCTTCCCATTCGTTCGTTTCGAAGAGTTTTGTTTCGCAACACGGTTTTCCGATACTTCCCTTGGAAAAATCTATGATCATCAAGTCCCCCGGAAATAAACAAATCACTCAGGGTTACTGCCAAGGAGTGGTCATTGAGTTCGAAGGACTACAATTCCACGCGAATCTCATCGTGTTGGAAAGTACAGGACTGGATGTCATTTTAGGGATGGACTGGTTGACCACCAACAAAGGATTCATCGACTGTTTCAATCGGACAGTGATTCTCACTCACCATCACAGCAAGACTATAAGAGTTTCCGCTCAAGAAAGGCCACGATCACAGAAACCAAAACTGAACAAAATGGACATTGCAGAACTGAGAAAAGTTCCAGTGGTATGCGAGTTTTCTGATGTATTCCCTGAAGAACTGCCAGGCATGCCACCAGACCGAGAGATAGAATTCAGCATTGAACTAGCACCTGGCACCGCTCCCATCTATAAGAAGCCGTATAGAATGGCACCCTCAGAATTGGTGGAGTTGAAGAAGCAGATAAAGGAATTGTTGGACAAAGGATTTATTCGAGCCAGCTCCTCACCTTGGGGTTCGCCTGTGTTGTTCGCCAAAAAGAAAGATGGGACACTAAGGCTGTGCATAGACTATCGAGCCCTCAATATGGTCACCATCAAAAACAAATATCCGATGCCACGAATAAATGATTTGTTTGACCAGCTCGCACAGGCCAAGGTATTCTCAAAAATTGATTTGAGATCGGGATATCACCAACTGAAGGTACGGACAGAAGATATTCCCAAGACAGCTTTCACTTCCAGATATGGGTTATACGAGTTCACAGTGATGCCTTTTGGACTAACGAACGCCCCCGCATATTTCGTCCACCTCATGAACAAAGTGTTCATGAAATTCATGGACAAATTTGTGGTGGTATTCATTGACGACATTCTGGTTTACTCGAGGACACCAGAAGAGCATGCTGCGCACCTCGGAATTGTTTTGGGAGAATTGAGGAAACATCAGTTGTACGCCAAATTTAGCAAGTGCGAATTTTGGCTAAGACAAGTTGGCTTCTTGGGCCATATACTGAACCAAGAAGGCGTGGCCGTAGACCCAGAAAAAGTCAAGGCCATACTGGACTGGAAGCCACCCGCCAATGTTACTGATGTGCGGAGTTTCCTGGGAATGGCCGGATATTACAGAAGATTTATTGAAGGTTTCTCCACTGTGGCAAAACCTATAACATAGTTACTCAAGAAGGACAAGAAATTTGTATGGACGGAAGCATGCGAGCAGAGCTTCCAAGAACTCAAGAAGAAGCTGACAACCGCACCAGTCTTAACTGTGCCAGACATACACAAGAGCTTTGAAGTGTATTGTGACGCGTCCCGAAAAGGTCTCGGATGCGTGCTAATGCAGGATGGCAAGGTTGTCGCATATGCCTCCAGGCAGCTGCGAAAACATGAGGAAAATTACCCAACACATGACTTGGAGCTAGCAGCAGTCATACATGCACTCAAGGAGTGGAGGCACTTTCTGTTGGGAAATCGCTGTGAAATATATACGGACCATAAGAGCCTCAAATATATTTTCACACAGCCAGAGCTGAATTTACGCCAACGACGCCGGTTGGAACTGGTCAAAGACTATGACGTCGGCATTCACTACCACCCAGGGAAAGCAAATGTAGTGGCCGATGCCCTTAGTCGAAACCCCAGCACGGACAATGACGGTCTGCAAAACTTGAGGCCTGAGTTTCAGCGAGAGTTCGCTAGGCTCAACATGATGTTAGTCTCTGAGGGCACCGTATCGAACCTGGAGATACAACCCACCCTGGTGGAACAAATCAAGAAGGCTCAACAAGGACATCCCAGCATCGAGGGCATAAAGAAGAAAATGAATCTTCGTAAGACTTCCGAGTTCGTCACCGACTGTGAAGGAATATTATGGTACCGAGACAGACTTTGCGTACCTAACATTGAGGAACTCAAGCAACAGATCTTGACGGAAAGCCACACCGCTCCATACTCGATTCATCCTGGAGGAACCAAAATGTACAAGGACATTCAGGAAAGGTTTTGGTGGCACGGTATGAAGAGAGATATAGACACATTCATTGCTTGTTGCAATTCATGTCAGCGCATCAAGGCAGAGCATCAAAAGCCAGCAGGGCTACTCCAGCCAAACAGAATACCGGAGTGGAAATGGGATGAAATAGGAATGGATTTCATCGTCGGACTACCCCGATCACAGCGTGGGAATGACGCCATATGGGTCATCACAGACCGACTAACCAAAGTTGCTCATTTCATTCCCGTGAAGACTACCTACTCCACACAAAGACTGGCAAAACTTTATCTCTCCCGTATAGTTTGTTTGCACGGAGTCCCAAAGACTATAATATCAGACCGAGGCACCCAATTTGTCTCCAAATTTTGGGATCACCTACAACAAGCTCTGGGCACGCAACTAGCCTTCAGTAAAGCATACCACCCTCAGACTGATGGACAAACAGAACGTGTAAACCAAATCCTAGAAGATATGCTAAGAGCTTGTGTGCTCACCTATGGATCCAGCTGGGAAGAGAGTTTGACGTATGCCGAATTTGCTTACAACAATAGTTACCAAGCCAGCTTACAAATGGCACCCTTTGAAGCGTTGTACGGACGAAGGTGTCGTACCCCACTGAATTGGTCAGAAACAGGTGACAGCCATATCTTCGGCCCAGACATGCTTAAAGAGGCCGAGGAGAAAGTTAAGCAGATCAGGGACAGACTCAAGACAGCACAGAGCCGCCAAAAGAGCTATTATGATCAGAAGCACCGTGAGGTCAGCTTTGAACCCGGTGATTCCGTATACCTCCGAGTATCTCCTATGAGGGGTCTACAACGGTTCAAAATAAAGGGGAAGCTAGCCCCAAGATTCATTGGACCATTTTGTGTAAAGGCACGAAGAGGCACGGTAGCCTACCAACTAGACCTCCCCAAGGAGCTGTCAGACGTCCATGACGTGTTCCACGTCTCACAGTTAAGAAAATGTGTGAGCAACCCAGAAAAGCATGTACCTCATGAGGACATTGATATGCAACCAGATCTCACCTACAGAGAAAGGCCAGTAAAGATTTTAGAAGAGTCTGAACGGAGGACCCGTCAGAAAACGACAAAGTTTTTCAGGGTTCAGTGGAGCAACCACGCTGAGGATGAAGCTACATGGGAAAGGGAAGATTTCCTTCGGGCAGAACATCCATATCTATTTGAGGATCAGCAGAAATCTCGAGGAAGAGATTTTTCCTAAGGGGGTAGGTGTTGTGACACCCAAGTTTTTATTTGGATTTTTTCAAAAGATTTTATTTGACTTGAGGGGAGTGATTTAAATTTTTTTTCTCCAAGAGAACTCTCACTCTCAAATATTTTTCTTTGTGGCAAAAGTTTTATTTGGATTCAACCAAGATCTGTCTTTGGTCTTGGAGGTTCTTGCCTTTCACTTGGACTCAAGACAAAATATTTTCACTTGGGATATGACTTTTGAAAGTCTCCTTGAAATTTGCACTATGGCTTTTGGAAAATCCTTTGCCACTTTCAATAATTCCTTCTTCCCATGGCCTTAGTGCAAATCCCCTCTCCTAACCCTTTCCTCACCTTTGGATCATGATTTGCATCAAATCCAGCAAGTTGAACCTCCCCATGTGATTATTTCCATTTATATTCTATTCAAATAAATTTCTGCCTTCTTTCCTAGCACTTGGAGATTTGCAAAGGAACTCCATTTTCTGTTTTGATTTTTGCCACCAAACCTATTTCCCCTCCTAGTCCTTTGAACCCTCAACCAAGAACCATGAAGATCCACTGGTCTTCAGTTCAAAATTTTCAAACTACACCTGCTGCAAGTTTGGACCAGATTTGTCAAATTTGGTGAAATTCATTCAAAATCTTCTCCAAAAATTCCAAGTAAAATCAGGCAGCCTCTGGGTGCATTGAGTGGTCACCTCACCAAGTTACAGCTCCAGAAAAATTTATCTCATTGCAAAATCCTCCTGTCGAACACCTGCAGTGCACTGTCTGTATCAAGTTCAGAAAAATTCAGAGATTCAGTCAGTGGCTTGCTGTCGTTTTCTTCAGAGAAGGACATCGATCTCGCCAGTACCACCGCGTCGCCTTGCTCCTCGTCCCCGCCCTCTTGTTCCTGCACCGCACGAACGCCTGGCGCCTTGCGGGCGTCAGCGACGAGCAACAGAAGGTGCGCCGCCCCGTGACCGACGCCGGCGGCGGCTTTGCGGACGCCAGCGGGAGACACGGCGCCGACGACGCCACCCAGCGCCGCCCAAACCACCGGAGCTCGCCACGTGGCCTTCCACTCCCCCGAACGCGCTGCCGCTCTCGTCGTGAATCGCAGGGCGCGGAGCGCTCTCTCTGCCGCCGTTGAGCCCGTGCGGTCACCTCACCGTGGACCGACGCCATTACGCCAAGGCCATCTCCGTTTAGTTGTGAAACGACTCCAGTAACCTCCACTGATGCTGACTGGCCACTCAAACCTCCTGCCGATCCACTGCTCCGCCGTAATCGCCCGCCGGAGATTCTCCGTTCACGGCCACCCCGTCGATCTGCCTATAAATAGAGGCCCCGAGCTTCAACTCGAGCACCCACCATCCCTGCACTCCCCCTAGAGCAAGCCTAGCCACTGGTAGAGCCCCGAGGAGGTCCCCTTCCTCGACTCCGGCAGCCGCGACCCGCCACGGGATCCAGCCCGATTCGCCCCCGTGTGCGCTCCTCCGCCTCCATTCTCTTGCCAGTAGCTTCACCTTGCATCCCTCGTTCTGACCCGCGCCTCAATTCGTAGTTTGCAGCCCTCCACCGGAGTTCCCCATCCTCACCCGAGCCGCCGTCCGCCGGAGATAGTGTCGCCGTTGACGTGGTGCTCCCCGTTGGACGAGTCCACCACCCACCGACGCGGAAGAAGACGCTGAAGCTCTTGGTACCCTCCGTTTCTCCTAACTCGCCGTGGTTCGACGCCGGCGTCCACCGCAGTCTTCGGGCGCCGGCGAGCTTTATAAACCTGACAGGTGGACCCCGCCTGTCAGCCTCTATTCTATTCTCCTCCGAACCGTTTTCTGTTGGCGCCTTCGGGCAAATACGTTTTCTCCTTTGCGCTTACGCATTCCCAACCGAAGCGTTTTCTGTTTTCTCAGTTAAAACCCTGGAACTTTTCTGTTTCATTATAGATAAGTCCCTGGACAGAAACCTTTATAACTTTTTAATAAAAGGGAATTTTTGAGTGATTCTTTTTCTGACAATCTTCAAATTTTGTCTAGTTTTTTTTGGGATTTATTTGAAAATTATTTGGAAAAGTTTCTGTGCAAGTGTTGGTTTTCACGTTAGTACCCGTTTCGTGATTGCCGTAGGTTCCAGAAGAGGTGAAGGAGCCGCGAACTTCGCCGAGCTAGACTCCGACTTCTCCGAACCAGGCAAGCATGTTTGAACATTTGATATGATGAGTGTTTTTGCATGTTCGCTTGAAAGGTTGTGCGTGGCATATGAGTGTCGGTAAATACCTCGTTGCTTGTAAGGCAACGACTCGGTTGTTCCAAAGTCGCGATGATCTCTGATGAGAGATGGCCTAATCATGTGGTGACATGAAGGGCAGCAGGGTGGTACTGTTGTAGCATACTAGCCTTGCGTCATCCGGCTTTCTCCGACGTTAACGTGGTTGGAGCCACGTTATCGTTCTCTTCCCGCATGTTCCAAGGTTGCGATGATCTCTGATGAGAGATGGCCTAATCATGTGGTGACATGAAGGGCAGCAAGGTGGTACTGTTGTAGCATACCAGCCTTGCGTCATCCGACTTTCTCCGACGTTAACGTGGTTGGAGCCACGTTACCGTTCTTTCCCCTTTCCGTGCTACCACATGTCTCATTGCCAGGATGCGGTTTAGTAAGTTGGTAACCTCTTTCCGTATACACACCAAACAGAGAGGCCGGGATGAGGGTACCTTGGCCCAGGATTAAAGCCAGTCATCCGGTCAGGGGGCATGGGTGTTTCCGGTTGGGACCGAGAGGGGGGGCACCCCCTTAGAGCGCGCCTATAGAAATTTGATCCCATGCTACGCGAGGTTGTAGCCTCCCCGTCTCAAGGTTTTTCTTGAACGTTGCCGAGGGTGATCCCTGGCTTCGGATGGTTGAATTGGGTGTGTACTGGTTAGACGTGTTTCTTCCAAAACACCGTAGACGGAACTAGTCCCCGTGACTACTGAAATCCGTTGGCTGTGGTTAAGTACAAACTCTGCAGAGTCAATTCCTTCCAAATCATCGTATCCATGATCAAGTAGTGTAAGCATTATATCCATATCTATCCGTGTGGAAAACTTGTCCCCGGTGAACAAGCTCAAGTGGTAAATTCAGATTTATTGTTATTCCTGTGGATGGACTAACTTTATATTTGTCTCATGCTTGTGATAATTTATGTTCCCGAACTATTGTATTTTGAGCTACAATATAAGCCCTTTATGAGACGTCGCGCAGACGTCCGACTGTGGCGTGTACTCATTTCTCACTTTAAATATAAGCCCTTTATGTGATGTCGCTCAGACGTCCGACTGTGGCATGCACTGTCTTTATTTTCTGTTATAAGCCCTTTATGAAGTGTCGCCCCGACGCCCGACTGTGGCATTATTATTCCGCATTTTCCGCTCGAGGTGTCTTTCAGACACTCGTTTGGCACCAGCATTATTATTCCGCATTTTCCGCTCGAGGAGTCTTTCAGACACTCGTTTGGCACCAGCATTATTATTCCGCATTTTCCGCTCGAGGAGTCTTTCAAACACTCGTTTGGCACCAGCATTATTATTCCGCATTTTCCGCTCGAGGAGTCTTTCAGACACTCGTTTGACACCTGTATTATTACTCCGCATTTTCCGCTCGAGGAGTCTTTCAGACACTCGTTTGGCACCAGTATTACTATTCTGCAGTTTCCGCTCGAGGCGTCATTCAGACCCTCGCTTGGCATCCAGTATTTATTATCTCTATGTCTGATCGCACTGGTTAACTTGTTCATATGCTTCATGTTTGCATTTGTTATATCTTATGTCCGAACTGTCTTGCGAGTACTTTCATAGTACTCACCTGGCTTGTTGATTTGGCCAGATGTTGACGAAGGCGATCTCTTGGATGAAGAGTTTGATAGCGTGTCCGACGCCTAGAGGAGTCCCAGTCAGTCCTGCGCGATCCCGGATATTGGTCACTTGTATTGTATACGCTTCCGCCACCCGCAATAAGTCTTCTCGAGCCTCACTCCGACGCTCGAAGAGTTGTAGTCTTCTGGAATCATATCACTCGCTTCGCGATGATATTTCCACCACCGTTATTATCGTGAGTTAGTAGTTTGCCACCCTATCCGCCGTCTTGTTTTAGCGGCGTGCATGTAATAAATTGTTGGGCAGTCTCTGCTCAAACCTTGTATTATATTTAGTACTCCTGGTATTTTTCTTCTGTGACCAAGATATTGTCTACCAGTGAGAAGGAATTCTTCCTCGCTGGTCCGTAAAAGGGATTGGTCTCTCAATAATTATTTTATTGAAAAACCGGTCGTGACATAAAGAAAATTACATTGATAAATATGTTAGGTAGCATTCCACATCAAAAATTCTGTTTTTATCATTTACCTACTCGCGGACGAGCAAGAATTAAGCTTGGGGATGCTTGATACGTCTCCAACGTATCTATAATTTTTTATTGTTCGATGCTATTATATTATCCATCTTAGATGTTTTATATGCATTTATATGCTATTTTATATGATTTTTGGGACTAACATATTAACCTAGAGCCCAGTGCCAGTTTCTGTTTTTTCCTTGTTTTTGAGTTTTACAGAAAAGGAATACCAAATGGAGTCCAATTGATGTGCCAATTTTTGATGATTTTTTCTGGACCAAAAGAAGCCCCCGAAGTAAAAGAGTTGGGCCAGAAGAGTCCCGAGCTGTCCACGAGGGTGGAGGGCGTGGGCCGCTGTCTTGTGGATGACTCGGAAACCCCCCTGACGTGAGACCTACGCCAAAAATTCCTATAAATACAAAAACCTCCAGAAAATAACCTAGATCGGGAGTTCCGCCGCTGCAAGCCTCTGTAGCCACCAAAAACCAATCGGGACCCTGTTCCGGCACCCTGCCGGAGGGGGAATCCCTCACCGGTGGCCATCTTCATCATCCCGGCGCTCTCCATGACGAGGAGGGAGTAGTTCACTCTCGGGGCTGAGGGTATGTACTAGTAGCTATGTGTTTGATCTCTCTCTTTTGTGTTCTTGATTCAGCACGATCTTGATGTATCGCGAGCTTTGCTATTATAGTTGGATCTTATGATGTTCCTCCCCCTCTACTCTCTTGTAATGGATTGAGTTTTCCCTTTGAAGTTATCTTATCGGATTGAGTCTTTAAGGATTTGAGAACACTTGATGTATGTCTTGCATGTGCTTATCTGTGGTGACAATGGGATATTCACGTGATCTACTTGATGTATGTTTTGGTGATCAACTTGCGGGTTCAGTGACCTTGTGAACTTATGCATAGGGGTTGGCACACGTTTTCGTCTTGACTCTCCGGTAGAAACTTTGGGGCACTCTTTGAAGTACTTTGTGTTGGTTGAATAGATGAATATGAGATTGTGTGATGCATATCGTATAATCATACCCACGGCTACTTGAGGTGACATTAGAGTATCTAGGTGACATTAGGGTTTTGGTTGATTTGTGTCTTAAGGTGTTATTCTAGTATGAACTATACGATAGATCGAACGGAAAGAATAGCTTCGTGTTATTTTACTACGGACTCTTGAATAGATCGATCAGAAAGGATAACTTTGAGGTGGTTTCGTACCCTACAATAATCTCTTCGTTTGTTCTCCGCTATTAGTGACTTTGGAGTGACTCTTTGTTGCATGTTGAGGGATAGTTATATGATCCAATTATGTTATTATTGTTGAGAGAACTTGCACTAGTGAAAGTATGAACCCCAGGCCTTGTTTCCTAGCATTATAATACTGTTTACGCTCGCTTTTACCACTTGTTACCTTGCTTTTTTTTATATTTTCAGATTACAAAAATCTATATCTACCATCCATATTGCACTTGTATCACCATCTCTTCGCCGAATTAGTGCACCTATACAATTTACCATTGTATTGGGTGTGTTGGGGACACAAGAGACTCTTTGTTATTTGGTTGCAGGGTTGCTTGAGAGAGACCATCTTCATCCTACGCCTCCCACGGATTGATAAACCTTAGGTCATCCACTTGAGGGAAATTTGCTACTGTCCTACAAACCTCTGCACTTAGAGGCCCAACAACGTCTACAAGAAGAAGGTTGCATAGTAGACATCACACACAAGGACACAAATATGATTTTTCAAATTGTTATGGTTAGCCGTTGCATGTAGATGTAGTTCAAATTTGAATTACGGTCATTAAATGGCTAGAAAATCACTTAAATGTCTTTAAAAGATCAAATGACCCCTAGAATTTTCCAAATTTTCACATCACAGTTGTATTGTTGCACGTTAAATGTAGAAAAAAATTGAGGGCCGTAAGAGGAAGCTATCTCCCGTTCGTCATCAAACATGCATTGTTCCCTCTCGAAACCACGAGCCTTCTAGTGAGTTGCTCCGGTTTGTGAGGGGGGTGTGTCCAAAATTTCGTCAAACAGGCCAATTTTTTACCACATCATCTTGGTGGCATGACATTACATCAAGCAAGGTTTCATGTTTTTCTAATCATTTTTTTATTTTTTGGAATTAAAATGCCATGGCACTGCATGCATGTGTCCATGCCATGAGACCAATATGTTTGAAAATTCCTTTAATTTACTGCACATGGAATTAACTTGCACACAAGTACACAAATATGATTTTTCAAACCGTTATGGTTAGCCGTGGCATGTGGATGTAGTTCAAATTTGAATTACGGTCATTAAATGGCTAGAAAATCACTTAAATGTCTTTAAAAGATCAAATGACCCCTAGAATTCTCCAAATTTTCACATGACAATTGTAGTAGTGCACGTTAAACGTAGAAAAAAAATTGAATGTCGTAAGAGGAAGCTATCTCATGTTCGTCATCAAACATGCATTGTTCCCTCTCGGAACCACGAGCCTTCTAGTGAGTTGCTCCGGTTTGTGAGGGGCGTGTGTCCAAACTTTCGTCAAACATGGCAATTTTTTTACCACATCATCTTGGTGGCATGACATTACATCAAGCAAGGTTTCATGTTTTTCTGATCTTTTTTTAATTTTTTGGAATTAAAATGCCATGGCACTCCATGCATACATATGCATGTGACCATGTCGTGAGACCAATATGTTTGAAAATTCCTTCTAATTTACTGCACATGGAATTAACTCGCACACAAGGACACAAATACGATTTTTCAAACCGTTATGGTTAGCCGTTGCATGTAGATGTAGTTCAAATTTGAATTACGGTCATTAAATGGCTAGAAAATCTCTTAAATGTCTTCAAAAGGTCAAATGACCCCTGAAATTTTCCAAATCTTCACATGACAGTTGTATTAGTGCACGTTACACGTAGAAAAAAATTGAAGGCCGTAAGAGGAAGTTATCTCCCGTTCGTCATCAAACATGCATTGTTCCCTCTCGGAACCACGAGCCTTCTAGTGAGTTGCTCCGATTTGTGAGGGGTGTATTAGTACTACAAATTTTCTCGTACATTTTCCAAAATTTCACATGTTAGTTGTATTAGTACTACAAATTTTCTCGTACATTTAAAACACCATCGGTTGCCACTTTACTCCAAATTCGTCTTTCATAGCTAATAAAAAATATCTACAACATCACACACAGTTGTTTTGTAGGAACCGTTTGCGATGAAAATATCTGGGTCTATTTAAGTCTTCCTCCTTAAGCTTCGCCGGCTCGTCTGCTCCAGTGTCGGCTGATATGTCTCCAACGTATCTATAATTTTTTATTGTTCCATGCTGTTATATTATCAATCTTGGATGTTTTATAATAATTTTATATCATTTTTTGGTACTAACCTATTGACATAGTGCCAAGTGCCAGTTACTGTTTTCTGCATGTTTTTTACATCGCAGGAAATCAATACCAAACGGAGTCCAAATGCAATGAAACTTTACCGAGATTTTTTATGGACCAGAAGACACCCAATGGGCCAAGGCTGCACCTGGGGGGGGGGTGCTCCGAGGGGAGCACAACCCGCCAGGGCAAACCAGGAGGCTCAGGCGTGCCCTGGTGTGTTGTGCCCACCTCGGGTGCCCTCCGGACCGCCTCTTTGCTCTATAAATACCCCAATATTCCAGAAACCCTAGGGGAGTCGACGAAAATCAATTCCAGCCGCCGCAGAGTCCAAAACCACCAGATCCAATCTAGACACCATCACGGAGGGGTTCACCACTTCCATTGGTGCCTCTCCGATGATGCGTGAGTAGTTCTTTATAGACCTTTGGGTCCGTAGTTGTTAGCTAGATGGCTTCCTCTCTCTCGCTGAATTCTCAATACAATGGTCTCCTTGAGATCCATATGATGTAACTCTTTTTACGGTGTGTTTGTTGGGATCCGATGAATGAGTTTATGATCAGACCTATCATTTTATATCCATGAAATTTATTTGAGTTTCTTTGATCTCTTATATGCATGATTGCTTATAGCCTTGTATTTCTTGTTCGATATTTGGGTTTTTGTTGGGGATATGACTATTGGATATGACCCGCCCAGGAGGGGCCGGGTTATCCTAATGGCGGTTTATTTAAACAAAGCCCATGAGTATGTTGAAGATGGCTGTTCATGAAGTAGGCTTGTTAAAGGGCCCAAACCCAAAGGCAGCTTAAGGCCTGTGAGTGTAAACCGCCATGTATATGTAACTTGTATTGTAAGGCATGTAAGATAAGTCACCGGGCCGGACACGTTTGTATGAGCCAGCCAGGACTCTGTAAGCCGCGGGGCGTCAACCCGTGTATATAAGGGGACTACCCGGCAGCGGCTTAGGGAAGGGACGAGAGATCGAAAGCTAGGTCAAGCGTATTCGCTCCCTGGTAATCGAAACATAAGCAATACCACCTCAAACTGGATTAGGCCTTTACCTTCACCGCAAGGGGCCGAACGAGTATAAACTCATGTGTCCTTTGTCCCGTTTAACCCCTTTAAGCTAACCTATTGTGATGGCTCCACGACTAAGTCCTCACCCTAGGACATCTACCGTGTTAACCCCACGACAGTTGGCACCCATCGTGGGGCCAGTGCACAGTGGTTTCAAGTTCTTACAGGGCAGCTTCAAAGGGATCAAGGGATACGCTGTGGGCCAGATGACCAAGAGTCGTCGCGGCAAGCTCTACATCGACGACGCAGGATGGGGCCCCGAGGCCGGCTCAATCGAGTACGGGTACCGGGTCCCCTTCGGCGGAATTCACGTCTTCATCGGCAAGATCGGCGAACCGGGCCCTAAGCCGGACACCTGCACCGACCTCTTCGAGACGGCTCAGCATGCTCGACCCACCCGAGTTCAACCCGTCAAGAAGCGTGCCTTCGTTGGATTCATCCATGGGGGAGAATTTGAGGAAGGATCCATGTCTGGCGGTGAGACGGCCATCTATTCTGATGGTGAATTGTCCACGGGTGAGACTACTTCATTGTACCACCTGCAGGACGGCAGGCTTGGGGGATGTTCCGATGGCAACAGTATTCCGGACCCCTATGAGCCGCCGAACCAGGCCGCGATCTTAATGGCCGGTACGCAGTCAGTGCAGAATTCGTCGACTGCAGCAGCAATGCTTTCTGGGTCAGCAGCGGCGACGACGGCTGGGGCAGGAGGCCCTACGCGCCCGCTGGCTCAGGTCTTGTCCGACTTATTAGACGCTTTAACAACACTGCTGACGGCGGCGGTTACCCCAGCGAATCAAGATCAGCACAATGCGGAGGTTGCAAAAGTGCGAGATCAGATAGCTCAAGCCAAGGAGGACCTGGCGGCCGAGGATGCAAGGGTGACGGCGGAACGAGCGGTTCTGGAGGCTCAAGCACAACGGATCCAGGCTGATTCCTTCCGGCTCTCATTGGACCAGAACGCTTCAAACAACGTCATGAGGAGAAGGCACCGAAGTCATCTGCCTCCAGTTTACGAGGCGAGGAACCTCTTCAACACTCCTGGTGCGGGGACCAGTGACTTGCCAGGGGTAAACCGGGCAGTAGCCAAACCTGGGACTGGAGCGCCGATTCAGGCACGCACGATGGACCCGCCTCGTCAGAATAATATTCCACCACAACACGTGCCAACATCGCCGGGTCATTATTCTAACCCTTTGGACAACATGATCGCTGTGGCGTCACGATTGGCGGCCCTCCCAGTTGAAGGCGAGTCTCCAACTGCGGTTGAAATGCGGAGGGCTAGAGAGCTCCTTCAAACAGCATTGGTACAGCAGGAGGCTTATTCCTACAGCCGTGAAAGGATCCATTCAACGCCTCACGCAAGCCGGAGTTATAGCAGACACATGGACTCCTCGGCGGTGTCAACCAGCGAACAGCATCGTAACCCGCCCCATGGACACGACCCGCCTCATACTACTCAGGCCCTGATAGATCAGGATAGAGCACGTCATGGGGCTGAGCCGGCAGCTCAGAACACAGCTTGTCAACCGTCTCTGGTTTATCCGACAGCTTCGGCGGAGTTAGGCACGACTTCCAGGTCCTTGGGAGTACCATGTTTAGTACCGGCTCTACATAACGTAGGTCTGCCCAAGGATTTCAAGGGTCCTCGTAAAGTGCCCAACTACACAACTGACTTACCCCCTGAAACATGGGTTGAAAGTTACGAGATGGGGATGGAGTTATTGGACGTCGATGATGCTGCATGTGCTAAGTATATATTTCACCATGATGTTGGAAGGAACAGCTCGTACTTGGTTCAAGGGACTACCAGCCAACTCTATTGGATCATGGGCCGAGTTAAGGGCCTAGTTTATCCAGCAGTTCAAAGACACGTGCAAGCAGCCTATGTCGATTGTAGACTTGGCTGCCTGTGTGCAAGAAGAGGGTGATTCGACAACCCATTGGGTGCACCGGGTCTCAGCAATTCTGCACTCGTCGGATCGTATCAAGGCTGATTCGGCAGTCCTAATGTTGGAAAACAATTGTCGGTTCCTACCCCTGAAGCAAAAATTGGGGCGACTCAAACGCCACTGCAATGACATGGGGACGCTCATGGCGGCTTTGGTAAGTATGCCGACTCTGACAGTACCAAGGACCCTGAGTCTGATGAGGAGAAGACGGGTAAGGGAAAGAAGAGTAGCATCGCCAAGCGGCAGCCCAATAACCCGGTGAGTCAAGGGAGCAGTGGCAAGCGCAAGGCTGATAATAATTCTGATCTTGTGGCTAATACCAATGCACAGAATAATGGCCAGCGCCGTAAGGGAAAACCGCCTCCTCGGACGGGAGGGTCAGGGGTCAATCTTGAGCGGCTGTTGAATCAGCCCTGCCCAAAGCATGGCACGCAGGAAAGACCGTCCAGTCACCTTTGGAAGGAATGCTATATTATTTAAAGAGTTCAAAAATTCCAACTTGTTCCAAGACAATCATGGACCTGGCGGCGGCTCAGGTTCCGGCTCTTATGGACTGGGTCACGGTGGTGGTGGTTCTAATTCCGGCTTTCAGGGTCAGCAAGGCAATCAAGGCAATCAGGGCGGTTATCATAAACAGTCCGGTCATGGGAATCAGCAACAACAGTTTGGATATCAAAGTAACCCGAAGCAATTGAATAGTGGGCAGTACCACGTCTTCACCACAAGTTTATGCAAGCAGGATTAGAAGCTCCATAAAAGGGCTGTGAATGCCGTTGAGCCGGCAGTTCCCCGTTACTTACGATGGTCTGAGCAGCCCATTGTGTGGAGTTGTGAGGATCACCCGCCCCGGGTTGACAATCCGGGTCACTTGGCTTTGGTGGTAGCACCTCAGGTTGGAGGATATAAATTCACTAAGGTACTCATGGACGGAGGTAGCAACATCAATATCCTTTATTATGAAACCTTCCGTCGCATGGGGTTGACTGATAAAAATCTTAAGCCGTCAAACACTATTTTTCACGGTGTGGTGCCTGATAAGTCGGCATACCCGGTTGGTAAAATAGCTCTGGAGGTTGCATTTGGGGACGATCATGATTCTAGTTCTGAGACGTTGACCTTTGAAGTGGTGTAGATCAAGAGCCCTTATCATGCTCTGTTTGGGCGACCGGCTTATGCTAAGTTCATGGCAAGGCCTTGTTATGTTTATCTGCAGCTCAAGATGCCGGGTTACAAGGGGACGATTATGGTGCATGGAAGCCGGAAGATAGCTTGGGAATGTGAGGAAGGTGATGCAGCCTATGATGAGTCTGTCTGCGCAACAGAGGAGTTGAAGTTTTATAAAGACAATGTTGACCCGGCAGATATGACCTCTTTGAAAAAGCCAACGACGGAGCATGACCCGGTTTTGAAGTTTAAGTCGGTAGACGACACCAAGCTGGTTGATTTTGTTCCTGGCGATTCATCCAAGCAGTTCAGCATCAGCGCAAAGCTGGATCCGAAATAGGAAAGCGCGCTCATCGAGTTCATCCGTGAGAACCGGGACATCTTTGCATGGAAACCTTCTGACATGCCAGGTGTACCAAGAGAACTCGCTGAGCACACTCTTAATATTGATGCCAAGTTTAAGCCGATCAAACAGTTTCTTCATCGTTTTAATGAAGAGAGGCGTAAAGCCATTGGTGAAGAGGTAGCCCGGCTCTTGGCGGCTGGGTTTATTGTTGAAGTCTTTCATCCTGAGTGGTTGGCTAACCCGGTGTTGGTGCTTAAGAAGAACGAGACTTGGCGTATGTGTCTGGATTACACGGATTTAAATAAGGCTTGTCCAGCTGATCCTTTCGCTCTCCCTCGTATTGACCAAATTATTGATACTACGGCGGGTTGTGAGCGTTTGAGTTTTTTGGATGCTTATTCTGGTTATCATCAGATCAAGATGGCAGTTAAGGACCAGGAGAAGACAACTTTCATGACTCCGTTTGGAGCCTTCTGCTATGTGTCCATGCCTTTTGGGCTCAAGAGTGCCCAGGCAACTTACCAGCGGTGTGTGCAAAACTGCCTTCATAATCAAATTGGGCGCAAAGTTCATGCTTATGTGGATGATATTGTGGTGAAATCCAGAAAGAAGGAAACCCTTGTAGATGATTTAAAGGAGACCTTTGACAATCTCCGGGTTTATAAGATGATGCTTAACCCGACCAAGTGTGTTTTCGGTGTGCCAGCTGGTAAGCTTTTGGGTTTTCTGGTTTCCAACAGAGGCATTGAGGCTAACCCGGAGAAGATCAAGGCCATCACTTCTTTGGCTAAGCCAGCGTGTGTTAATGATGTTCAACGTTTGGCAGGTCGTATTGCGGCTTTAAGCCGGTACATAAGCCGGCTGGGTGAAAAGGCTATACCACTGTACCAGATTATTAAGGAAACAGACCACTTCGTCTGGAGTGATGCTACTAATCAAGCGTTTGAGGATTTGAAGAAACAGTTGGCTGAGCCGCCGGTTCTGGCTGCTCCCATTGATGAAGAGCCGTTGCTGTTGTATGTGGCTTCGAACAGCCGGGCTGTTAGTGTAGCTATTGTGGTAGAGAGGAAGGAGACAGGCAAGGAATATCCGGTTCAGCGGCCGGTTTATTATATCAGTGAGGTTCTTATTGAGTCCAAACAGCGATATCCACATTGGCAGAACCTTGTGTATGGGGTTTTCATGGCTAGCCGAAAGCTTAAGCAGTATTTTCTGGGTCATCCTATCACGGTGGTTAGTTCTGCCCCCTTGGGGGATATCATTCAAAACAGAGAAGCCACAGGTCGGATAGCCAAGTGGGCTATTGAGCTTGGGCCTCATGGTTTAAAATATGTGCCCCATACAGCCATCAAGTCTCAAGCACTTGTTGATTTTATCAATGGTTGGACCGAGTTGCAGATGCCTGAGGAGAAGCCGGATAACACATATTGGACTGTTCACTTTAATGGATCCAGGCAGTTGGAAGGCTCGGGGGCTGGAGTTGCACTAACTTCCCCACGAGGTGATAAATTTTCTTATGTTCTCCAGCTTATGTTCCCTTGTACTAACAATGCAGCTGAGTATGAGGCCTTGCTCCATGGTCTTCGGATGGCTAAGGAGATGAGTTTAAGCCGAGTGAGGTGTTTCGGCGACTCAGATCAGGTGGCTCAGCAAGTTTCTGGCACTTGGGATTCTAAGGATCCACTCATGGCGGCTTACCGACGAGAGGTTGATGCTATTGCGGGTCAATTTAAGGGTTATCAAGTTGAACATGCTGATCGCAGGAAAAATGAAGCGACCGATGCTTTAAGCCGGTTAGGGTCTCAGCGTAAGCCGGTAGCACCTAACACTTTCCTGGATATTCTATATAACCCTACTGCCAAAGTACCTACAGAGGAAGATCTAGCTATTCCGGACCCGGAAGTGCACCTCGTGGTGGATCTTCATGCGATTCCTGATTGGACAGTCCCATATCTGGCTTATATGACCCGGGGCGAGTTACCTTAGGATGAAACTTTGGCCAGGCAGATAACTCGGCGATCTAAGTCAATGACTATCGTTCATGGAGAGTTGCATCATCGCAGTGTCACAGGGGCGTTTCAACGTTGTGTTTCTCCAGAGGAGGGCCGTGAGATTCTGCGTGAAATTCATGAAGGCGATTGTGGCCATCATGCCGGCTCTAAGTCCATTATGGCTAAGGCTTTTCGTCATGGATTTTATTGGCTGACGGCTCACGCTGATGTTGAGGATCTAGTAAGTAAATGTGATGGTTGTCAGAAATTCTCCCGACGCGCTCATGTGCCGGCTCAAGAATTGAGAATGATTCCAATTACTTGGCCGTTAGCAGTCTGGGGGCTTGACATGGTTGGGCCTTTCAAAAGGTCCAAAGATAAGAAGACACACCTCTTGGTGGCGGTTGACAAATTTACAAAGTGGGTCGAGGCAGAGCCGGTCAGTAAATGTGACGTGGCGACGGCGGTTCAATTCATCAAAAAGGCGATTTTCCATTTTGGCTTTCCCCATAGTATAATAACTGATAATGGCACTAATCTATCCAAGGGTGCTATGAAAGAATTTTGTCAACGTGAGCATATCCGGCTTGATGTATCATCCGTGGCTCACCCCCAGTCTAATGGTCAAGCCGAGAGAGCTAATCAGGAGATTCTAAGAGGCATTGATACGTCTTCAACGTATCTATAATTGCTGATTGTTCCATGCTATTATATTATCTGTTTTTGGATGTTTAATGGGCTTTAATATGCATTTTTATATTATTTTTGGGACTAACCTACAAACCAAAGGCCCAGTGCAAATTGTTGTTTTTTTGCCTATTTCAGTGTTTCGCAGAAAAGGAATATCAAACGGAATCCAAACGGAATGAAACCTTCGGGAGAGTTATTTTTGGAACAAATGTGATCCAGGAGACATGGAGTGGCCGTCAAGAAAGAAGCAAGGAGGCCACGAGGTAGGGGGCGCGCCCCCCACCCTCGTGGGCCCCTCGCAGCTCCACCGACGTACTTCTTCCTCCTATATATACCCATAGACCCCGAAAATATCCATGGCTCACGCTCATATATTGCGTGAAAATTGAAAAAGTTTGAGAACATAAAAACTATGAAACAATTGCTTGGCTTGTCATCGGGGTTGTGCATGATTTAAATACTTTGTGTGATGAAGATAGAGCATAGCCAGACTATATGATTTTGTAGGGATCACTTTCTTTGGCCATGTTATTTTGAGAAGACATGATTGCTTTGTTAGTGTGCTTGAAGTATTATTATTTTTATGTCAATATTAAACTCTTGTCTTGAATCTTTCGGATCTGAACATTCATGCCACAATAAAGAAAATTACATTGAGAATTATGCTAGGTAGCATTCCCATCAAAAATTCCGCTTTAATCATTTACCTACTCGAGGACGAGCAGGAATTAAGCTTGGGGATGCTTGATACGTCTTCAACGTATCTATATTTTTTATTATTCCATGCTATTATATTATCTATTTTGGATGTTTAATGGGCTTTAATATACCGTTTTATATTATTTTTGGGACTAACCTACTAACCAAAGGCCCAGTGCAAATTGCTGTTTTTTTGCCTATTTCACTGTTCGCAGAAAAGGAATATCAAACAGAATTCAAACGGAATGAAACCTTCGGGGGAGTTATTTTTGGAACAAACGTGATCCAGGAGACTTGGAGTGGCCGTCAAAAAAGAAGCGAGGAGGCCACGAGGCAGGGGCCGCGCCTAGGGGGCAGGCACGCCCCCCTCCCTTGTGGGCCCCTCGCAGCTCCACCGACATACTTCTTCCTCCTATATATACCCATATACCCCGAAAACATTCAGGAGCACCACGAAACCCTATTTCCACCGCCGCAACCTTCTATACCCGTGAGATCCCATCTTGGGGCCTTTTTCGGCGCTCCGCCGGAGGGGGAATCGATCACGGAGGGCTTCTACATCAACACCATGGCCTCTCCGATGATGTGTGAGTAGTTTACCACACACCTTTGGGTCCATAGTTATTAGCGAGATGGCTTCTTCTCTCTCTTTGGATCTCAATACAAAGTTCTCCTCGATTCTCTTGGAGATCTATTCGATGTAATTCTTTTTGCAGTGTGTTTGTCGAGATCCGATGAATTGTGGGTTTCTGTTCAAGATTATCTATGCACAATATTTGATTCTTCTCTGAAATATCTTATGCATGATTTAATATCTTTGCAAGTCTCTTCGAATTATCAGTTTGGTTTGGCCTACTAGATTGATCTTTCTTGCAATGGGAGAAGTGCTTAGCTTTGGGTTCAATCTTGCGGTGTCCTTTCCCAGTGACAGCAGGGGCAGCAAGGCACATATTGTATTGTTGCCATCGAGGATAAAAAGATGGGGTTTATATCATATTGCTTGAGTTTATCCCTCTACATCATGTCATCTTGCCTAATGCGTTACTCTGTTCTTATGAACTTAATACTCTAGATGCATGCTGGATAGCGGTCGATGTGTGGAGTAATAGTAGTAGACGCAGAATCGTTTCGGTCTACTTGTCGCGGACGTGATGCCTATATACATGATCAAGCCTAAATATTCTACTATGCGCTTTTCTATCAATTGCTCGACAGTAATTCGTTCACCCACCGTAGAATTTGCTATCTTGAGAGAAGCCACTAGTGAAACCTATGGCCCCCGGGTCTATTTTCTATCATATTAATCTCCCGTCAACAAGCGATTTCTGGCGCCGTTTATTTTGCAATTTTTACTTTCCAATCTATATCATACAAATACCAAAAAAAATATCTTATTATCTCTATTAGATCTCACTCTCGTAAGTGACCGTGAAGGGATTGACAACCCCTTTATTGTGTTGGTTGCGAGGGTCTTGTTTGTTTGTGCAGGTTCTAGGGGACTTGTGTGTTACCTCCTACTGGATTGATACCTTGGTTCTCAAAACTGAGGGAAATACTTACGCTACTATGCTGCATCACCCTTTCCTCTTCAAGTGAAAACCGACGCAAGCTCAAGAGGTAGCAGGCATCAAGCCTCGGCTTATGGTTCCCTTGCAAAGGACGCCGGGTTGTTGGGTGGAGGAGTTACCTTCTGTGTTATGGAGCATCAATACTACCCCCAACAGATCTACGGGTTATACGCCTTTCATCATGGTTTACGGAGCAGAGGCAGTTCTCCCCAGCGACATCCGTCATGATTCGCCCCGAGTGGCGGCTTATGTTGAAGTTGATAATGAGAGGGCGCGTCAGGATGCACTTGACTTGTTGGATGAGGAGCATGACCTCGCGGCGGCTCGTTCGGTGATTTACCAGCAAGATCTGCGCCGTTATCACAGACGCCGGGTTAAAACCAGAACCTTTCAAGAAGGTGACCTGGTGCTCCGTCTTATCCAGGATCAAACGGATATGCACAAGTTATCCCCACCTAGGGAAGGGCCCTTTGTGGTCAGCAAGAATCTAAACAATGGCTCATACTACCTTATTGATGTTCGCGAACACAAGGACTCACGTAAGTCGGAGGAGGAGACCCACCGGCCGTGGAATATTGCTCATCTTCGGCCTTATTATACTTGAGCCACCGGCTCTTACAATGTACATATCTTGACAGTGTATATATTATGATGATTATAATAAAGCCGGCATCCCTGATAAATCAGGGCCTCTGTCGTTTCGTTTCAAGAATAATGAGTCTTTTTTATTACAGAAAGATCACTTGGGAGCTTCCTGTTCAAACATAGGTGTATTCACCAAAGAGAACATAGCGTTACTACCCTCTTGATCCGGCGCAACACCGTTCTCACAAATCACTCGGGAGCTTCCTGTTCAAACATTGGTGTATTCACCAAAGAGAACATAGCGTTACTACCCTCTTGATTGGCGCAATGCCACAATTATGGTCACTTGGGGGCTTCCTGGTCGTATTCGAACCATAGCTGTGAATATCCTTCTTGATTGGCGCAATGCCACAATTATGGTCACTTAGGGGCTTCCTGGTCGTATTCAAACCATAGCTGTGAATATCCCTCTTGATCAGCGCAATGCCACAATTATGGTCACTTGGGGGCTTCCTGGTCGTATTCGAACCATAGCTGTGAATATCCCTCTTGATCGGCGCAATGCCACAATTATGGTCACTTGGGGGCTTCCTGGTCGTATTCGAACCATAGTTGTGAATATCCCTCTTGATCGGCGGCAAGGCCACAATTACGGTTATTTGGGGGCTTCCTGGTCGTATTCGAACCATAGCTGTGAATATCCCTCTTGATCGACGCAATGCCACAACTACGGTTATTTGGGGGCTTCCTGATCGTATTCGAATCATAGCGGTAAAACATCCCTTTTAACCGGCTCAATACTAACACTTACGGCCTTTGAATATTTTTCTTGGTCCGGCTTGTATTTGGCTTGACGGCCTTGGAAGGCCTCGTTTTTCTTGCTTGATTTTTGGAACATTTTTTGGATTTATCTTGACGTATGATTTAACAATGATTCAGTCCATGTAGCCTCATTTATTATTGCTCATATTTGAGCACATCTGATGTTCATGATAACCCGGCCTGGCTTTCGATGATATGTCGCCAGCAGATGATTATATTAAGTACTTGGGAGTTCTGTCTTCTAAGTTTTGGGTTATCACCCTGACTGTTTTGATATGGTAAGTCGGCAGTGTTTAAATTCATACCACAGGTATGATATTTTTTATACATATTCAATCATGATTAAACCGGCCCTGGCTATGACCTATTTCAGTTGCCAGTGGTTTATATAGGGTATTATGACCCGCTCCGTGGTAAACCGCCGGGGCACTTGTGATTTACTTGTGTGCAGGATAATGATAAATCTCCTCTGCATAAATCGATGTTATCATAAGTATCACAAGATAGTTCTTCAGATGGCAGGTCAAGAATTGTTACACAAAAGGAAAAATGTACGCAATGGCATGACAGATCAAAGTTTTACTAGCCTATTACATGACTCAATGAGTCTAAAGGATCAAGTGTTTTTCATAAAGTTCAAATATTTGCGCCCCCCAGCGGATTAATCTTCCTGGTCTTGACGATTTGAAGCTTCTGGATCATCCTTTTCCGGTTCTTCGTCCTCCACCGTCTGGAAGTTGGGTGATGACCAATCAATGCCACGCAAAGCTTGGAATTCAGCCTAATCATCTATAAGTTCAGACGGCTCAACTTCAGGGGCAAAAGTATGCTTACGGATTGGGGGGATTAGATCCATCACTTTATAAGCCGACATCGGCATCTTCTAATTCTCCATGCTGTAAGCCGGATGCTATTTTGACAGGTCCGATTCATTGGCAATCAGGCTGGCCAGAGGAGGTATCTCTTTCACACAGGCAGCGAAGTCCTTTTGATCACATGAAATGTCGTCTTCTTTCAAGCTTGGATATCCAGTAGCTACCTCAGACGGGTCTAGCTCTGGTAACCATGCCTTGGCCCAGCTCAAAGCCGTCATAGCACCTGCTCTTGCAGACGACCGCTTCATCTCATCTATTCTAGCAGGCAGCACAGAAAGTTTTTTCAAAACATCTATCAAGAGAGTAGGTGCTTCATTAGTTGGAGAAATTGTAGCCAGTGCACGCTGAGCTCCAGTGTGTAGCTATTCGACAAGGGTGTAAAGAGCCTTGAGCTTCACAAGCATATCTTGGTTAAGGTTGCTGCTCCTGGGACCTGAGTCGATCACAGATTGGTTTGAGGCGGTTTATACTCTCAAGAAAGGATTCACCTTTGATGATTAGCAAGGCATTTACCAAAGATAGCAGAAACCATCTGGGATACACGGTGCTTTAAACCGGTGAGCTCAGTGATCACCTCTTCAAGAGCTGCCTCCGCTTTTTCAGCTCTCTGTGTCAACACAGTCTTTTCTTCAGCTCAAGTGTTTTTCTCCGCCTCAAAACTGGACTTCAGCTTTTCCATTTCAGCTATGCTAAACTGGAATTTTGACTCAGCTTTCCCGGCCTCAGATTCTTGATTCCTCAGCCGGGTCTTTGCATCAGACAATTGTGATTAAAGAGCAGCAGTGGCATCCTGTACAAGCACAAGAATTGTAAAAACATCGTATCTGGGTTACAGGAATATAAGTCGCAAGCCTTTTGCAAGCAACAACACTTGGCACTTGGGGGCTAATGCCTGCCGAAACAATTCTTCATACAACGGCTCATATCAGTAAAGTCCCAAGCACTTTGCAAGCAAGAATACTTGGCACTTGGGGAATGCATATCGCTTCTGTCTTTTTGCTACTTTATGATGACCCGTTTGTGATGTAAACACTCACAACCGGCTCATAGGGGCTACACAGATAAGCTCAACTTTTTCAACAATGGTAAAACAAGGACCGGCTCATTCATGCTGATTAAACTGGCCCTTGGGGACTACAGATGCAATGTTAATTGCTTAAACCCGGTTTAATTATAATGGTGCAAGCCGGCTTTGGAAGAATTCCACTACAGATGTTTATGGTTATTCTAAGTCTACAGCCTATTCAATCTTATCATACCCAATAGACTTGGGGGCTGGCAGGATGTACATAATTTATTTAAGTAGGAATTCATACCTCATATTTCGGATGCATCTGCTTCACCATATCGATTTCAAGATCATGGCTGGAGTGCACTTGGTTGAGGTAGCCAGACAGTATTTCATTACTACTCAATTGCGCATAGTGCGAGACATCAAACCTCACTTTCCGCCTTTCAATAACCTCTTGTTTGGCGGAGTGCTTGGCTAAGACAGTTGGATTTCCTAGTTCTGTAAAGCTGGTACCAGCGATCAGAATGTCATCAGTATGAGTCACCGACGGATTAACTGGGCTTGGTGATTCCGTATTCAAAGGATTGAGTTCTGTTTGATCAATAGAGAGATCAGGAATTTCAGGGGGAACGTCAGGGGCAGATTCTTTTGGCTGTTTTTCAGAAGCATCGGGTGCAGAGACATGTTGTTCCGGATCAACAACTTTAGGATCCTCAGCTGGTTTGGTCACCTTTACCTTTTTGCTAGGCTTTGCTTGTCCACTACAAGGGTTGTGACAAGTCGGTATAATTGTAAGAGTATAAAGAGGTACAGAATAAAAGATAATTATTTTTACCCAGGGGCAGTCTTGAAAGCCGACAATTGGGTCTGTGATGAATCGCCGGAGGAAGAGCGAGAAATCTCCTGGTAATTTCAATCGGAAGAATTAAGCGGCTGGCGAATGAGACCCGCCAGTGGATAAAAAGAGTTTAAGTTCGGAAGGACCTTGTTTTGACGTTTCCGACGAGCTGGAGTATTTGGTAAGCCGGAGGTTAACTCTTCACCTCAGTTGTTCCGAGTCTGTCGCCGGTTCTCGTGCTGCTGTTGCTTCAAAAGAAAGTGAGGATCCAAATGAGCTAAGGGGTGTGAAAACCTTAGTTTCCGGGTTACTCTTCGAAATTTCTATCTTGGCAAAGGCTCTGAGTCAGAGGAAATAATCATTACCTCTTCTTCAACTCCTTGGCTGGCCCCCGTGTCATCCTGACAATAATCACTGTCAATAAGATAATTGAAAAAGGAGCCAAGGGAGTCAAGGGCTACCTCCGACTCAGAATTTTCATTCAGTTCAAACATATCATAAGTGCTTGATTTCTTCTTAGTTCTCTTGGTGGTTTTCTTGGTAGCTTTATTGGGAGCCCTGGCCTTTTTGGCAGCTTCATGGTCATATTTTTCCTTCCAAAAATAAGATTCAGCCTGTGGAAGTCAGCAAATTTGAGTTAATAGAATATTTGACTAATGAGATAAAAGGGAAGAAAGTTAGAGACTCACATCCGGTGGCGGGTTAAGCTTGCAGAAAGGATTCAGACCCACTTTGCTGCAGTCTTCTAGATCTTCATTCAGAAGAGTTTTTGTCATTTCAGTGATCGCTTCATCAGTCAAACGCACGAAGTTGTGGCGCAGAGGATCCTTTAGGCCACCCGTGTAAGTACACATTAAGCTGGGTCGGCGGCTTAAAGGGATAATCCGCCAGGCAACCCAGCACCGAACCAAGTCAATGCCAGTCAAACTATTTCCCAGTAGAGCCTTGACCATCGCAATAGTGGGAGCAAGCTTTTTACGTTCAGCAGCGGTAAGCTTTTCAGGAAGATGATGTTTTGTGTCAAGGCGTTGGGCGCGATAACCCGGCAATGGATTCTCATCAGCCGGAGAGGTATCTTTGCAATAAAACCATGTCTGATTCCAATCTATTTGGTGACTCGGCAAGTAAGTGTAGGGGAAGATGGCATCTCTTCTTCGTTGAATTGAGATTCCGCCAAGTTCCAAGCTCGGTCCGTTGGTAAACTCGTTTTGGCGGTTTAAATAAAAATACTCCCTAAAGAGTTCAACGTCGGGCTCCTCTTGAGGGTATACTTCGCAGAAGACTTGAAAGTTGCAGATGTTTGACACGGAATTGGGTCCGATGTCTTGAGGATGGAGTTGAAAGAAGTGCAGAACGTCTCGAAAAAATTTAGAACCGGATGGTGAGAAGCCCCGGTTCATGTGATCAGTAAAAACAATGACTTCATCATCCTTTGGCCGAGGTCTTTCTTCGCCTGGATCAGGGGCGCGATAATGCATGACACTCTTTGCTGGCAAGTACCCAACTTTGACAAAGTCTTTCAAAGTGTTCTCAGTGACAATGGAGGGAACCCAGTTACATGAAGTGTCTGTTTTCGGCGGCATTGCGAATGGAGAAGCCTAAAGGAAAGAAAAAATTTGCTGGTTCGAATTGATTCATTAAAGCCAAAAATAAAAAGCAGCAGTATATATTCAAAATGGCGGCTTAATGGGGCCTAATGATATATGGGTAATTATAAGCCAGTTATGTAAGCCGCCATGACAAGCACTGGAAGTCAGATCCGATCAACAGCAAATTTTACTAAGTGTTGGGACAAACAGGTTTCAACAGGTGGGAGCTATAAAATTGGATCTACAACAGTTCAGAGAAATGAAATAAAATATAAACCTAATGTGGCGGCAGCAGAAAAGTGGGGATGCCTAGATGAGATCTGCTGCAATGAGGATATGTTCTGATATTAAAAACCAAGTGCTAAAACTACTAGCGCACAAGACTGGTACCGTTTTCAAATCAAAGCTAAGCAATCTAAGAAAGAGAAGGAGGAACGGTCATGAACACCGATGAACAGGGAAGCCCTAAGGCAGATCTGTTAAGAGGAAAAGTGAAGATTTACCGACGCTGATGAACAGCGGAGGAGCCCCGCGAGGTTCTGGTTCGTTCAGGGTGATGCAGCGGCCGGAGTCAAAGCAGTGGACGAAGGTCGACGGCGGCGGAGTTCGGACGCGCTGGAGCGTTGCGAGGAGGAAGAAGAAGGCGAGAAGGCAAAAGGGGCAGAGTGAAAAGAGGACCTGTGGCCCTATTTATAAGGCTAGAAGGATGAGTGGCAGGTGCAGGAATCAAGGAGACAAGAAAATGGATACATGACGGCGCAAGCGCCTCGATTTTCGAAGGTTCATTAAAAGGAAAAGATTTATTAAGATTCGGGCCATAATATTAATAACAGGTGACGTCATGGTGGGTCGCCGCAATCTCGGAAGAGGACGTCATGGCGGGTTACAATATAACGCAGGAAGATGAAGAATGATTTTTCTAAGTATTGAAGATTGACATGAACAAGTTCAAATCAACCTGGGGCCTAATGTTGGGGATATGACTATTGGATATGACCCACACAGGAGGGGCCGGGTTATCCCAATGGCGGTTTATTTAAACAAAGCCCATGGGTATGTTGAAGATGGCGGTTTATGAAGTAGGCTTGTTAAAGGGCCCAAACCCAAAGGCAGCTTAAGGCCCGTGAGTGTAAACCGCCATGTATATGTAACTTGTATTGTAAGGCATGTAAGATAAGTCACCGGGCCGGACACGTTTGTTTGAGCCGGCCGGGATTCTATAAGCCGCGGGGCGTCAACCCATGTATATAAGGGGACGACCCGACAGCGGCTTAGGGAAGGGACGAGAGATCGAAAGCTAGGTCAAGCGTATTCGCTCCCTGGTAATCGAAACATAAGCAATACCACCTCAAACTGGATTAGGCCTTTACCTTCACCGCAAGGGGCCGAACAAGTATAAACTCCTGTGTCCTTTCTCCCGTTTAACCCCTTTAAGCTAACCTAGTGCGATGGCTCCATGACTAAGTCCTCACCCTAGGACATCTACCGTGTTAACCCCACGACAGTTGGCGCCCACCGTGGGGCCAGCGCACGGTGGTTTCAAGTTCTTACAGGGCAGCTTCGAAGGGATCAAGGGATACGCTATGGGCCGGATGACCAAGAGTCGCCGCGGCAAGCTCTACATCGACGACGCGGGATGGGGCCCCGAGGTCGGCTCAATCGAGTACGGGTACCGGGTCCCCTTCGGCGGAATTCACGTCTTCATCGGCAAGATCAGCGAACCGGGCCCTGAGCTGGACACCTGCACCGACCTCTTCGAGACGGCTCAGCATGCTCGACCCACCCGAGTTCAACCCGTCTTGAAGCATGCCTTCGTTGGATTCATCCATGGGGGAGAATTTGAGGAAGGATCCATGTCTGGCCATGAGACGGCCATCTATTCTGATGGTGAATCGTCCACGGGTGAGACTACTTAGTTGTACCACCTGCAACACGGCAGGCTTGGGGGATGTTCTGATGGCAACAGTATTCCGGGCCCCTATGAGCCGCCGAACCAGGTTGCGATCTTCATGGCCGGTATGCAGTCAGTGCAGAATTCGTCGACTGCAGCAGCAATGCTTTCCGAGTCAGCAGCGGCGACGGCGGCCGGGGCAGGAGGCCCTGCGCTCCTGCTGGCTCAGGTCTTGTCCGACTTATTAGACGCTTTAACAACCCCGCTTACGGCGGCGATTAACCCAGCGAATCAAGATCAGCATAATGCGGAGGTTGCAAAAGTGCGAGATCAGATAGCTCAAGCCAAGGAGGACCTGGCGGCCGAGGATGCAAGGATGACGGCGGAACAAGCGGTTCTGGAGGCTCAAGCACAACGGATCCAGGCTGATTCCTTCCGGCTCTCATTGGATCAGAACGCTTCAAACAACGTCATGAGGAGAAGGCACCAAAGTAATCTGCCTCCGGTTTACGAGGCGAGGAACCTCTTCAACACTCCTGGTGCGGGGACCAGTGACTCGCCAGGGGTAAACCGGGCAGTATCCAAACCTTGGAATGGAGCGCCGATTCAGCCACACACGATGGACCCGCCTCGTCAGAATAATATTCCACCACAACACGTGCCAACACCGCCGGGTCATTACTATAACCCTTTGGACAACATGATCGTTGTGGCGTCACGATTGGCGGCCCTCCCAGTTGAAGGCGAGTCTCCAACTGCGGTTGAAATGCGTAGGGCTAGAGAGCTCCTTCAAACAGCATTGGTACAGCAGGAGGCTTATTCCTAGAGCCGTGAAAGGATCCATTCAACGCCTCACGCAAGCCGGAGTTATAGCAGACACATGGACTCCCCGGCAATGTCAAGCAGCGAACATCGTCGGAACCCGCCCCATGGACACGACCCGCCCCATACTACTCAGGCCCTGATAGATCAGGATAGAGAACGTCATGGGGCTGAGCCGGCAGCTCAGAACATGGCTCGTTAACCATCTCCGGTTTATCCGACAGCTTCGGCGGAGTTAGGCGTGACATCCAGGTCCTTGGGAGTACCATGTTTAGTACCGGCTCTATGTAACGTACGTCTACCCAAGGATTTCAAGGGTCCTCGTAAAGTGCCCAACTACACAACTGACTTACCCCCTGAAGCATGGGTTGAAAGTTATGAGATGGGGATGGAGTTATTGGACGTCGATGTTGCTGCATGTGCTAAGTATTTCACCATGATGTTGGAAGGAACAGCTCGTACCTGGTAAAAGGGACTACCAGCCAACTCTATTGGATCATGGGCCGAGTTAAGGGCCCAGTTTATCTAGCAGTTCAAAGACACGTGCAAGCAGCCTATGTCGATTGTAGACTTGGCTGCCTGTGTGCAAGAAGAGGGTGAGTCGACAACCCATTGGGTGCGCCGGGTCTCAGCAATTCTGCACTCGTCGGATCGTATCAAGGCTGATTCGGCAGTCCTAATGTTGGAAAACAATTGTCGTTTCCTACCCCTGAAGCAAAAATTGGGGCGACTCAAATGCCACTGCAATGACATGGGGACGCTCATGGAGGATCTGGTTAAGTATGCCGACTCTGACAGTACCAAGGACCCTGAGTCTGATGAGGACAAGACGGGTAAGGGAAAGAAGAGTAGCAGCGCCAAGGGGCAGTCCAATAACCCGGCGAGTCAAGGGAGCAGTGGCAAGCGCAAGGCTAATAATAATTCTGATCTTGTGGCTAATACCAATGCACAGAATAATGGCCAGCGCCATAAGGGAAAACCGCCTCCTCAGACGCGAGGGTCAGGGGTCAATCTTGAGCGGCTGTTGAATCAGCCCTGCCCAAAGCATGGCACGCAGGAAAGACCGTCCAGTCACCTTTGGAAGGACTGCTATATTATAAAAGAGTTCAAAAATTCCAACTTGTTCCAAGACAATCATGGACCAGGCGGCGGCTCAGGTTCCGGCTCTTATGGACTGGGTCACGGTGGTGGCGGTTCTAATTCTGGCTTTCAGGGTCACCAAGCCAATCAGGGCGGTTATCATCAATAGTCCGGTCAGGGGAATCAGCAACAGCAGTCTGGATATCAAAGTAACCCGAAGCAATTGAATAGTGGGCAGTACCACGTCTTCACCACAAGTTTATGCAAGCAGGATCAGAGGCTCCATAAAAGGGTTTTGAACATCGTTGAGCCGGCAGTTCCCTGTTACTTACGATGGTCTGAGCAGCCCATTGTGTGGAGTCGTGAGGATCACCCGCCCTGGGTTGAGAATCCGGGTCACTTGGCTTTGGTGGTAGCGCCTCAGGTTCGAGGATATAAATTCACTAAGGTACTCATGGACGGAGGTAGGAGCATCAACATCCCTTATTATGAAACCTTCCATCGCATGGGGTTGACTGATAAAAATCTTAAGCCGTCAAACACTGTTTTTCACGGTGTGGTGCCTGGTAAGTCGGCATACCCAGTTGGTAAAATAGCTCTGGAGGTTGCATTTGGGGACGATCATGATTCCAGGTCTGAGACGTTGACCTTTGAAGTGATGCAGATCAAGAGCCCTTATCATGCTCTGTTTGGGCGGCCGGCTTATTCTAAATTCATGGTAAGTCCTTGTTATGTTTATCTGCAGCTCAAGATGCCGGGTTACAAGGGGACGATTACGGTGCATGGAAGCCGGAAGATAGCTTTGAATGTGAGGAAGGTGATGCAGCCTATGCTGAGTCTGTCTGCGCAATAGAGGAGTTGAAGTTTTATAAAGACAATGTTGACCCGGCAGATATGACCTCTTTGAAAAAAGCCAACGACGGAGCATGACCCGGTTTTGAAGTTTAAGTCGGTAGACGACACCAAGCTGGTTGATTTCGTTCCTGGCGATTCATCCAAGCAGTTCAGCATCAGTGCAAAGCTGGATCCGAAATAGGAAAGCGCGCTCATCGAGTTCATCCGTGAGAACCGGGACATCTTTGCATGGAAACCTTCTGACATGCCAGGTGTACCGAGAGAACTCGCTGAGCACACTCTATATATTGATCCCAAGTTTAAGCCGGTCAAACAGTTTCTTCGTCGTTTTAATGAAGAGAGGCGTAAAGCCATTGGTAAAGAGGTAGCCCGGCTCTTGGTGGCTGGGTTTATTGTTGAAGTCTTTCATCCTGAGTGGTTGGCTAACCCGGTGCTGGTGCTTAAGGAGAACGGCACATGGCGTATGAGTGTGGATTAAACGGATTTAAATAAGGCTTGTCCGGCTAATCCTTTCGCTCTCCCTCGTATTGACCAAATTATTGATACTACGGCGGGTTGTGAGCGTTTGAGTTTTTTGGATGCTTATTCTGGTTATCATCAGATCAAGATAGCAGTTAAGGACCAGGAGAAGACAGCTTTCATCACTCCGTTTGGAGCCTTCTGCTATATGTCCATGCCTTTTGGGCTCAAGAGTGCCCATGCGACTTACCAGTGGTGTGTGCAAAACTGCCTTCATAATCAAATTAGGCGCAATGTTCATGCTTATGTGGATGCTATTGTGGTGAAATCCAAAAAGAAAGAAACCCTTGTAGATGATTTAAAGGAGACCTTTGACAATCTCCGGGTTTATAAGATGATGCTTCACTCGGCCAAGTGTGTTTTTGATGTGCCAGCTGGTAAGCTTTTGGGTTTTCTGGTTTCCAACAGAGGCATTGAGGCTAACCCGAAGAAGATCAAGGCCATCACTTCTTTGGCTAGGCCGGCGTGTGTTAATGGCGTTCAACGTCTGGCAGGTCGTATTGCGGCTTTAAGCCGGTTCATAAGCCGGCTGGGTGAAAAGGCTATACCACTGTACCAGATGATGAAGGAAACAGACCACTTCGTCTGGAGTGATCCTGCTAATCAAGCGTTTGAGGATTTGAAGAAACAGTTGGCTGAGCTGCCGGTTCTGGCTGCTCCCATTGATGAAGAGCCGTTGCTGTTGTATGTGGCTACCAACAGCTGGGCTGTTAGTGTAGCTATTGTGGTAGAGAGGAAGGAGAATGGCAAGGAATATCCTGTTCAGCGGCCGGTTTATTATATCAGTGAGGTTCTTATTGAGTCCAAACAGCGATATCCACATTGGCAGAAGCTTGTGTATGGGGTTTTCATGGCTAGCCGGAAGCTTAAGCAGTATTTTCTGGGTCATCTTATCACGGTGGTTAGTTCTGCCCACTTGGGGGATATCATTCAAAACAGAGAAGCCACAGGTCGGATAGCCAAGTGGGCCATTGAGCTTGGGCCTCATGGTTTAAAATATGTGCCCCGTACAGCCATAAAGTCTCAAGCACTTGTTGATTTTATCAATGATTGGACCGAGTTGCAGATGCCTGAGGAGAAGCCGGATAACACATATTGGACAATTCACTTTGATGGATCCAGGCAGCGGGAAGGCTCGGGGGCTGGAGTTGTATTATCTTCCCCACGAGGTGATAAATTTTCTTATGTTCTCCAGCTGATGTTCCCTTGTACTAACAATGCAGCTAACAATGCAGCTAAGTATGAGGCCTTGATCCATGGTCTTCGGATGGCTAAGGAGATGAGTTTAAGCCGAGTGAGGTGTTTCGGCGACTCAGATCTGGTGGCTCAGCAAGTTTCTGGCACTTGGGATTCTAAGGATCCACTCATGGCGGCTTACCGATGAGAGGTTGATGCTATTGCGGGTCCATTTAAGGGTTATCAAGTTGAACATGTTGATCGCCTGAAAAATGAAGCGGCCGATGCTTTAAGCCGGTTAGGGTCTCAGTGTAAGCCGGTACCGCCTAACACTTTCCTGGATATTCTGTATAACCCTTCTGTCAAAGTACCTACAGAGGAAGATCTAGCTATTCCTGACCCGGAAGTGAACCTCGTGGTGGTTCTTCATGCGATTCCTGATTGGACAGTCCCATATCTGGCTTATATGACCCGGGGCGAGTTACCTTAGGATGAAACTTTGGCCAGGCAGATAACTCGGCGATCTAAGTCAATGACTATCGTTCATGGAGAGTTGCATCATCGCAGTGTCACAAGGGCGTTTCAACGTTGTGTTTCTCCAGAGGAGGGCCGTGAGATTCTGCGTGAAATTCATGAAGGCGATTGTGGCCATCATGCCGGCTCTAAGTCCCTTATGGCTAAGGCTTTTCGTCATGGATTTTATTGGCTGACGGCTCACGCAGATGCTGAGGATCTAGTAAGTAAATGTGATGGTTGTCAGAAATTCTCCCGACGCGCTCATGTGCCGGCTCAAGAATTGAGAATGATTCCAATTACTTGGCCGTTCGTAGTCTGGGGGCTTGACATGGTTGGGCCTTTCAAAAGGTCCAAAGATAAGAAGACACACCTCTTGGTGGCGGTTGACAAATTTACAAAGTGGGTCGAGGCAGAGCCGGTCAGTAAATGTGACGTGGCGACGGCGGTTCAATTCATCAAAAAGGTGATTTTCCATTTTGGCTTTCCCCACAGTATCATAACTGATAATGGCACTAATCTTTCCAAGGGTGCTATGAAAGATTTTGTCAACGTGAGCATATCCGGCTTGATGTATCACCCGTGGCTCACCCCCAGTCTAATGGTCAAGCCGAAAGAGCTAATCAGGAGATCCTAAGAGGCATTGATACGTCTTCAACGTATCTATAATTTCTGATTGTTCCATGCTATTATATTATCTGTTTTGGATGTTTAATGGGCTTTAATATACCTTTTTATATTATTTTTGGGACTAACCAAAGGCCCAGTGCAAATTGCTGTTTTTTTGGCTATTTCAGTGTTTCGCAGAAAAGGAATATCAAACGGAATCCAAACGGAATGAAACCTTCGGGGGAGTTATTTTTGGAACAAACGTGATCCAGGAGACTTGGAGTGGTCGTCAAGAAAGAAGCAAGGAGGCCACGAGGCAGGGGGCGCGCCCAGGGGGGCAGGCACGCCCCCCACCCTTGTGGGCCCCTCGCAGCTCCACCGACGTACTTCTTCCTCCTATATATACCCATATACCCTGAAAACATCCAGGAGCACCACGAAACCCTATTTCCACCGCCGCAACCTTCTGTACCCGTGAGATCCCATCTTGGGGGCTCTTTCCGGCGCTTCGCCGGAGGGGGAATCGATCACGGAGGGCTTCTACATCAACACCATGGCCTCTCCGATGATGTGTGAGTAGTTTACCACAGACCTTCGGGTCCATAGTTATTAGCTAGATGGATTCTTCTCTCTCTTTGGATCTCAATACAAAGTTCTCCTCGATTCTCTTGGAGATCTATTCGATGTAATTCTTTTTGCGGTGTGTTTGTCGAGATCCGATGAATTGTGGGTTTATGATCAAGATTATCTATGAACAATATTTGATTCTTCTCTGAAATCTCTTATGCATGATTTAATATCTTTGCAAGTCTCTTCGAATTATCAGTTTGGTTTGGCCTACTAGATTGATCTTTCTTGCAATGGGAGAAGTGCTTAGCTCTGGGTTCAATCTTGCGGTGTCCTTTCCCATTGACAGCAGGGGCAGCAAGGCACGTATTGTATTGTTGCCATCGAGGATAAAAAGATGGGGTTTATATCATATTGCTTGAGTTTATCCCTCTACATCATGTCATCTTGCCTAATGTGTTACTCTGTTCTTATGAACTTAATATTCTAGATGCATGCTGGATAGCGGTCGATGTGTGGAGTAATAGTAGTAGATGCAGAATCATTTCGGTCTACTTGTCGCGGACGTGATGCCTATATACATGATCATGCCTAGATATTCTCATAACTATGCGCTTTTCTATCAATTGCTTGACAGTAATTCGTTCACCCACCGTAGAATTTGCTATCTAGAGAGAAGCCACTAGTGAAACCTATGGCCCCCGGGTCTATTTTCTATCATATTAATCTCCTGTCAACAAGCGCTTTCTGGCGCCGTTTATTTTGCAATTTTTACTTTCCAATCTATATCATAAAAATACCAAAAATATTCATATTATTATCTCTATCAGATCTCACTCTCGTAAGTGATCGTGAAGGGATTGACAACCCCTTTATCGCGTTGGTTGCGAGGTTCTTGTTTGTTTGTGCAGGTACTAGGGGACTTGTGTGTTACCTCCTACTGGATTCATACCTTGTTTCTCAAAACTAAGGGAAATACTTACGCTACTATGCTGCATCACCCTTTCCTCTTCAAGGGAAAACCAACGCAAGCTCAAGAGGTAGCAACTAGGATTTCTGGCACCCTTGCCGGGGAGGTTTACACCAAGTCAAGTCAAGCTTTGATCTCACACCAACGTGTGGATTTTTGGCGCCGATACCAAGTACCCATCACAAGCTCTTATCCCTCGCATTACATTATTTGCCATTTGCCTCTCGTTTTCCTCTCCCCCACTTCACCTTTGCCGTTTTATTCACCCTTTTCCGTTCGCCTTCTTTTTCGTTTTCCTTTTTCTCACCAGATCTATTGTTTGCTTCTGTTACCATGTGCCTTTTATATGCTTGCATCTTCGTTTTCTAAAAATCTACTGATATGGAACCCCATCCACTTGCTAATATTTGTAAGAGATCCAATTATGATGAACCAATTTCTAGTGATTTGAGTGCACTAGATTATCTTTATGAGGTTTTGCTTGAAATTCGTGAATCTGAAAATTGTGCTGAAGAAATTTATGAAGAGATTCACGATAGCTCCTTGAATAAAAAGCATGATTGCAATGATTTTACTATAAATTCTCTTGATGTCAATTGTGCTAATAATATGCAAAACCCTAAGCTTGGGGATGCTAGTTTTGCTATGTCTACTACTTGTTGCAATGATCATGATTGGGGTGATTCTTCTTATGATCTTGAAAATTTATTTAAGCCCCATGATGAATATGAGATTGATAATAGTGTTTGCAATAATATTGAAAGTGGGTTTGGAAGAGTGTCAACTTTAGATCCCACATATTTGGAGAATGTTCAATCTTATGGTATTTTTTATAAAAGTGGGTTTGGAGAGGTCATGACTTTAGTTAATGATAATCCCACTATTTTGGAAGAGTGTCAACTTTGCATGCATGTGGATCGTGTTGAAGATATGTTATGTGATAGCGATATTGTTGAATTTGAATATGATCGTACTTGTAATTATTATGAGAGAGGAAAATATGGTTGTAGAAATTTTCATGTTACAAAATAACCTCTCGTTATGTTGAGATTGCTATTGTTTCTTTCTTCTTCCTTGCATATGGTAGTTTTTGCTTGCCTTGATAATTTGTTTGCTTATAAAATGCCTATGCATAGGAAGTATGTTATACTTAGATGTGTTTGTCACGTTTCTCATGATGCTCTCTTTGTGCTTCAATTCTTGTCTTTCATGTGAGCATCATTGAAATTATCAATGCCTAGCTAGGGGCGTTAAACGATAGCGCTTGTTGGGAGGCAACCCAATTTTATTTTTGTTGCTTGCTTTTTGTTCCTGTTTAGTAATAAATAAATAATCTAGCTTCTGTTATGATTGTGTTTTTTATGTTTTAATTAGTGTTTGTGTCAAGTAGAACCTTTGGGAAGACTTGGGGGAAGTCTTTGCGATCTTGCTGTAAAACACCAGAAATTTTTGCGCTCACGAAATTAGCTGCCATTTTTTACTGGAGAGTGGTTTTAGGTTGATTCTTTTTGTAGATGATTAGTAGACAAATTCCTCACGTCCACCAATTTATTTCATAATTTTTGGGGTTACAGAAGTATTCCAAACCTACAGATTACTACAGACTTTTCTGTTTTTGACAGATTCTGTTTTTCGCGTGTTGTTTGCTTATTTTGATGAATCTATTTCTAGTATCGGGGGGTATGAACCATAGAGAAGTTGGAATACAGTAGGTTTAACAACAATATAAACAAATAATGAGTTCATTACAGTACCTTGAAGTGGTGGTTTGTTTAGATGGATGAAAAAGGGACCGGAGAAGAGTCAACTTTAGCTAGAAGGCGTCTCGATAATTCGGAGGGTGAAAATCTTATTGAGGAAATTGATAAAACTGGGTTTTAAGAGGTCAAGACTTTAATTAGTGATGTGCCCAATCTTTTGGATTACAAATACTTTAATTATTATTGTTGCTCTTTGATTGATTGTATTTATTTGTTGCAATCCATGATAAATTCACCCCATGCTTATGAACAAAATAAAGCTTTTACAACATATTGTTGATGCTATGATGAAAGCTTTTTAGGAAAAATTGGAATTAGAAGTATCAATTCGTAGAAAATTGTATGATGAATGGGAACCTACTATCAAAGTCAAGATTAAAAATTATGTGTGTTTTGCTTTGTGTAACTTGGGTGCTAGTGTTTCTACAATTCCAAAATCTTTATGTGATGTGCTTGGTCTTACCAGTATTGAATCATGTTCTTTGAATTTGCACTTGGTGGATTCTACTATTAAAAAGCCTATAGAAAGAATTAATGATGTTCTTATTCTTGCAAATAGGAATTATGTGCCCATAGATTTTATTGTTCTTGATATTGATTGTAATCGGTCTTGTCCAATTATTCTTGGTAGACCGTTTCTACGCACTATTGGTGCCGTGATTGATATGAAAGAAGGCAATATTAAGTTCCAATTTCCTTTGAGGAAGGGTATGGAACATTTTCCTCAAACAAGAATTAGGCCACCCTATGAATCAATCATGAGGGCATCTTATGGATCTCGAAACAAAGATGATAAAACTTAGATCCTTGCTTTATGGCTAGCAAAGGGCGTAAAACTATAGCGCTTGTTGGGAGGCAACCCAGTGAATATAATTTATTTTTGCTTTTTGATTTCTGTTCTTGAGTGTTTGAACAATTATGGTACTATTATGATTGTGTTTTTTGTGTTTCAATTAGTGTTTGTGCCAAGTAAAGCCTTTAGGATCTTCTAGGGTGCTAGTTGTTTGATCTTGCTGAAAAACAGAAATTTTTGCGCTCACGAAAACAATTCTTATTTTTTACCAGAGGGTGATAAAATGCCAATTATTTTTGCAGAAGATTAATATAAAAATTTCTCAGGTCGTCCTAATTTTGCATAATTTTTGGAGTTTCAGAAGTATTCGAAATATCCAGATTGCTACAGACTGTTCTGGTTTTGACAGATTCTGTTTTCTATGCGTTGTGTGCTTGTTTTGATGGCTCTATGGTTTTCTTTGATGATTTTTTGCCATAGAAAAGTTGGAATACAGTAGATATAATGCAAGAAAAAATATGAATAGGTTGCAACAGTACTTATAGTAGTGATTTATTTTCTTATACTAACGGATGTCACGAAGGTTTTGTTGAGTTTTGTGTGATTGAAGTTTTCAAGTTTTGGGTTATCTCACGATGGATGAAGGAATAAGGAGTAAGAAGAGCCTAAGTTTGGGGATGCCCCGGCATCCCAAGCTATTATCCAAAAGAGAGCAAGCAACTAAGCTTGGGGATGCCCCGAGTGGCATCCCCTCTTTCTTCTAACGACCATCGGTATTTTACTCGAAGCTATATTTTTATTCGTCACATACATTGTGTTTTGCTTGGAGCGTCTTGTATGATATGAGTCTTTGCTTCTTTTATTTTGTGTTTTAAGTCTTGATTCCTTGCTGGACACACCTATTTGAGAGAGCCAAAATTATGTCATGACTTGTTAGAATTGCTCTCTATGCTTCACTTCAATTTTTATAAGCTATGGACATGCTCTAGTGCTTCACTTATATGTTTTTGAGCACGGTGTGCTTAGTAAATGTTTTAAGAAATTCTCTGTTCCTTCACTTAAATTAATTTTAGAAAAAGAAATATTATGCTCATGATCTTCACTTATATTTGTTTGAGCTTATGAAAAGCAACATATGAAAATTAGTTCCAAAGTGATAGATATCCAAGAAGTATATAATAAAAACTTTCATGAAGATCATTGGACAAAATAAACTTGATTCTTAGTAATAGTTTTGAGATATGATGATGTGATATGTGAGTCATGTTTATGAGTAATTATGCTTTAGTAAGAATATTCGTGTTAAGGTTTGTGATTCCCTATGCAAGCACGAAAGTCAATAATTATGCAATGAAATTATATCCTACTTGTGGTGCATTATTCGGTGTTAATTATGCTTAATGCTCCCGTATGAGATTATTCGTTTCTTGGTTGGTTGCTTCTCAATCTTTTGCTAGCCTTCATTTTGCACTAAGTATGATCACTAGTTGTGCATCCAAAAACCTTTAAACCAGTTTTGCCACATGATCCACTATATCTACCTATATGCGGTATTCTTTTGTCGTTCTAAGCAAATTTGTATGTGCCATCTCTAATTTTCAAAATAAACTTCTCTTTTGTGTGTTCATACCGCTCGCGGAGCGGTGAGGGGTGGCTAATATTTTCCATGCTAGATGTGTTGTTCTCATGATGAGTGTTTATTCACTTGTCATTGCACGAGACTAAGGCAAAGGTATTAGGGATGCCCAGTCTTGAAATGAAAAATGAATTTACTTTATGTTGTCAAATAATAAATTCCTTGGAAAGTGTTGGTATGGAGGGCAACCGTGGATACGGCTAGCCATGGAAACTGAAAGTATGGTGGAAAAAGGAATAAACTTTATTTTCTGTTTGGGTACCACCTATGATTTATTTAGCATGGAAAGTGTTGGGAACTCTAAGTCGTTTTCGTTGGTGGGAAAGACACGCCTCCCAAAATGTTTTTATCTCAAAGTTTTTTGCTTTGAGCTCTGGCACCTCTACAAATCCCTACTTCCCTCTGCGAAGGGCCTTTCTTTTACTTTATGCAATTTTTATTTTTATTTTGAGTCTCCATCTTCTCTTATAAAAGCACCAACTAGGAGGCAATATGATCGTACTTGAGTATTGAGTGTAGTTAATATGCGAGTGTGTTTCATGAATGGTTCAATGATTGAGCATGATGGGCTAGGGATAACTTATTTTAGCATTAATATTTTGAAAGACATGGTTGCTTGTTGATATGCTTGAGTATTTAAGTTATCATGTCAAAACTAGACTATTGCTTTGAATCACATAAAAGTCCAAATGTCCATGCTATAAAGAAAAGAATATGAGATGACATGTTAGGCAGCATTCCACATCTAAAATTCTATTTTTATCACTTACCTACTCGAGGACGAGCAGGAGTTAAGCTTGGGGATGCTGATACGTCTCCAATGTATCTATAATTTTTGATTGTTCCATGCTGTTATATTATCAATCTTGGATGTTTTATAATCATTTTTTGGTATAACCTATTGACATAGTGCCAAGTGCCAGTTGCTGTTTTCTGCATGTTTTTTACATCGCAGGAAATCAATACCAAACGGAGTCCAAATGCAACGAAACTTTACGAAGATTTTTTATTGACCAGAAGACACCCAATGGGCCAAGGCTGCGCCTAGGGGGTGCTCCGAGGGGAGCACAACCCACCAGGGCGCGCCAGGAGGCCCAGGCGCGCCCTGGTGGGTTGTGCCCACCTCGGGTGCCCCCCGGACCACCTCTTTGCTCTATAAGTACCCCAATATTCTAGAAACCCTAGGGGAGTCGACGAAAATCAATTCCAGCCGCCGCAGAGTCCAGAACCACCAGATCCAATCTAGACACCATCACGGAGGGGTTCACCACTTCCATTGGTGCCTCTCCAATGATGCGTGAGTAGTTCTTTGTAGACCTTCGGGTCCGTAGTTAGTAGCTAGATGGCTTCCTCTCTCTCGCTGAATTCTCAATACAATGGTCTCTTGGAGATCCATATGATGTAACTCTTTTTGTGGTGTGTTTGTTGGCATCCGATGAACTTTGCGTTTATGATCAGATCTATCTTTTTATATCCATGAAATTTATTTGAGTTTCTTTGATCTCTTATATGCATGATTGCTTATAGCCTCGTATTTCTTCTCCAATATTTGGGTTTTGTTTGGCCAACTTGATCTATTTATCTTGCAATGGGAAGAGGTGCTTTGTAGTGGGTTCGATCTTACGGTGCTTGATCCCAGTGACAGAAGGGAAACCAACACGTATGTATCGTTGCTACTAAGGATAAAACGATGGGGTCTATCTCTACATAGATAGATCTTGTCTACATCATGTCATCGTTCTTATTGCATTACTCCGTTTCTCCATGAACTTAATACACTAGATGCATGCTGGATAGCGGTCGATGTGTGGAGTAATAGTAGTAGATGCAGGCAGGAGTCGGTCTACTAATCTTGGACGTGATGCCTATATAATGATCATTGCCTGGATATCATCATGATTATTTGAAGTTCTATCAATTGCCCAATAGTAATTTGTTTACCCACCGTTTGCTATTTTTCTCGAGAGAAGCCACTAGTGAAACCTACGGGCCCCGGTGACGGTGTCCTGGACTAGGGGGTACTCACCACGTCGTCTCCCGACCAGCTGGATTGGGCCGAGGACCCCCATGGTGGTTCACTATTGGGCCAGTTCGGACAACCCGTGCCACATACAAGGAAGACTCCACAAGACTTGGCGCCCAAGACGAGGACTCTCCTAAACCCTAGGCCTCTGGTGTGTTATATAAACCGAGGCCAGGCTAGTCAATGGATCATCTGATATTCATTAGATCAATCTCATGGTAGACACATGTACTCTGTACTACACCCCATATGAATATAATCAACAGCAGGATGTAGGGTTTTACCTCCATCAAGAGGGCCCGAACCTGGGTAAAATCCTGTTTCCATGTTACCATCCCTCCAAGACGCCTAGCTTAGGACCCCTACTATGAGATATGCCGGATATTGAACTGACATTGGTGCTTTCATCGAGAGCCTGCTAGGCGTTCGTCGCAGTTTGATGGGAATCGAATTCAACGATCAGGTCATAGGCGGATCAAGATAAAAAAATTAGCTGCGGCCGGCCGTACCCTGCGCCTGGCAATACGCCGGACCGGAGCTTTGCTGCGGTTACGACTCACGTGCGCCATGAAGGTCCCAAGGAGGCTGACACACAGGGAGCAGTTTGTGCAAATCAAACAAAGGAAACTCAATCCATCAAGCTACAAGTCACAGTGAGATTTGACCCTTCCTTTTCTTTATTGTTTAGCTAAAAAGGCCGTGCACGTCTCTAACCAGTGGTAGTATAGTTTGCTTTCCATGCACGAATTACTACTAGTCTCCTTATACTCCGTACATCTTTACCTCTGGATGTTTATTCTATCAAAGTGTGCTAACTGTTCGGAATTTGGAGCCTATATTCCTGTCCACAGGTCGGCGATATTGTGCCTTATGTACTTGAACTTCGTCACGACGCCAGCGCAGACGCCTGGTCACTGTCGTTCGCCGAACTCTGACATTCGTCAACGCCCGTAGCCGCGCCGTCGTGCCATCAAACCGACCTCCGTGTTCAGGCTATATTTATCAAATTATTCGCTTCGCATAAATTTCCTTTTTCAATTATTATTACTGGTTTGCACTCTTTTATGTGCACACATTTGTGCTAGATCAAATCGAGAGTAATTTGGTGAAAGAGTCTGTGTGCAGCGTTGGACGATGACAAGGACAATCCAATCTAATTATGGAGAAATCAGCGGCAGCCGACGTACATGCACGTTAGCCTAGGCGAAACGCATCTACGGCTCCGAACTCCAATGGCTGGCAAAGGTACACGGCGAGGATCCTTGCTGCCCTCATCGCGGCGACTCACCCCGGACAGTTTGCTGGATCAAAGACCAAAGTGGCACCCATGTGCACCTGGGCGCTATGCTACTAGCCTGTTAGTCTGCACGTCTTTGACCTCACGGAGTTATATGCCGTGCTATCCAAAACACGAACATCAGGTTCTATTTTTCTAATTACCTATATGTACATTAGTTTTTACATAGAAGAATTTCTACCGGTCCGCATAATTTTTCTGTGCAGATTTCCAACAACCGAATTATATTTCGGTCAGCCGCCCTGCGACCGACACGGCGGTCTCGACGGTTCCGATTTAGCCGGTTTCATCTCCAGTCCGGCCGGCACCGCATCCACAGCTCGGCCTGTCAGGCGAATTCGCACTGCATAGCCTGGTCACCGCACCTCGGCGCCTAGGCCCTTTTTTCCCTTAATTATTTACTTCACTTAAATTAACTAAGTAGAAGAGTTTTTTTTAATTATTATCACTACTGTTATTATTGGCTTGCACTACTTTACGTGTGCAGGTAATCAGCTTCGACTGCGCCACAACATGCATGTGAGAGCGGCGATAGTTCGGCTCAGCCGTGGAGATGACACATTACCGTACACAACATGCATGTGAGACCGACGATAGTTCGGGTCAGCTCAGTCACAGGTTAGCACTACTAGTTGTTGCACGTCCATCAAGATCAGATTAATGCAACAAGCTATCTCACGCGGCCGACAGCCACCAAGAGAGCTCTACCTCATCTAGTGTCCGGCACAAGGGCCATATCTCTTTTATTATTAACTTTGCTTTAATTATTAATTATGCAGAGATTTTTTTATTATCATTATTATTATCTCCGGATTGCACTATTTTTTGTGCACAGGTAAATGATTTCGGTCGGGCAGCGCTATTACCTTGGCGCACCAATGTGCTGATGTGGGGGTTCTGTCGTCACCTTGCCGACCTACCGCATCACCTCGGCTGAACCGGGGGCTTCATCATCACTTCATTAACACACGCTGGGGGCTTCGGCGTCACACTGTCGGCCTGCTCCATCGCCGTGGTCGGACTGGGGTTTTCACCTCGCCCATCGACTATGCTGCGTCACCACTTCATCAAGCTGAGCTCTTTACTCGGATATCTCGGGACCGGCTTGGGTGCTGGGACCTCGTCTCGCCACAATCTCGGCCTGCGTCATCAACATCAAGCACATTAACCAGCTAAGTCGCTTTCATGCTCAAAAACTTTCAGTTTTAAATTTTGTTCGGTTCGACCAAGCATTATACTTTTTTGGCAAAAAGTTTGTGAAAAACTTCCTTGTCAAAACTTTGTTTGTGACACACAAATTCAAATACCCCGTTTACTTGGGGGCTTCCTTTATGAAGCCCTTCCTCTTGCATATGATTATACTTGTATGGATTTGTTCCTTGTTCGTGTATTATGCCACAATATGCACCATGTTGACTTAAGTGTTCCGCAAGCTGGGTTGCCTTGCTCCTGTGTTTACCCCTACGTTCCCGATTGTTCGGCTAGGGAGTAAAGGGAGCACCTCTGCGATTGTCACGATTGGGTCATCCGAACTCGGACCTCAGACTGGGTGAAGCCGAAAGCTAGCGCTCTTATCGTGTCCAATCATGGTCGGCACACAACGTAACTCATGAGTACAAAAAATCTATTACACAAGTCTCATAGTAACAATGAGCAACCGAAGAAAGGTATCGGTGGGGGTACTATTTCTCTTCGAAGATGCTCCTTACACTTCGTCAGTAATATAGCATAAGTTCCCTGAGCGCGCTTTGTCTGTTACAGCCTTATGGCATGATTGCCTGGTTATCGGAAACACCATCGATATTCTCGACAGGTGGAGTACATAACACTTTTCGGCCCTTGACCGACGAGGGAGAAGCCGACGGTCAGTTAAGACGCGTTTAAAGTTCGGGTGAACACAGATATGATATAAGTACTTCGGTACATACAATCATTATACATAAAATTCTTTTACCCAAGTCACTTGGGAGCTCTTAAATTTATGTGAGCTGTTTTATAATAAGTGTTCTTCTTCTTAGTCGTTGCAAAGTCCTTTTCTATCACTCCTTTTTTCGACGCGAGTGTGTGGTCAATAGCTGGGGAGCCTAATTTCTCTCTCAAAGCCGCTAGAGTTTACTTTGCTAAACTAGCCTAACAAGAAATAGTCCGCCTTCAGGATAGGAGGTTGAAGCCGTAGGCTGACCCGCTTTAAGTCTTGAGATAGGATGTGTCGTGTTAAAGCACGACAGAAGCACAATTTTTTCTAAGACCAATTTTCGGATTGGCACCAAACACTTGATCTAGTTCGGACGTCAAGTTTTTACTGAAGTTTTTTGGTCTTCCAAGCCTATGGCACTTTTAAACTATTTGTGTGTTTCCTGCATAAGTCCCGCAGTGCAGCGCCGGACACCTTTAGAGATTCGGCAAAAACATTCTTGGATATTGCTATATATGCATCGGTTTTGAATTGTGTCTTCGGTCAATAGTTGGGTTGCCCGGCTCCTGTGCTTTCCTCCTACGTTCCGCTTTGTTCAGCTAGGTGTGCAAAGGGAGAACCACTGCGATTGTGCTTCGGCTCGCATGGTTACGCGCCTCAGTGGAGAAAGCTGAAAACTAACTGTCACAATAAGCGTAAACTGGTCAGTGATCCGATGACTTTATTGAACTATAAGATCGATAGAGGTCACCCAGTGTTAAATGACGGTCCGTTCATAAAATTGGCCGAAGTGTTTACGGCTTGACCTTGATTATCGCCGAACACTAACCGGGGGCTAGTAACTGGCCTCCAAACTTTAAGCTCCTATGGCTAAGTGAAAGTTATAAAGCCCGCATATCTGATCGCCTCGTTTCCGCTAACACAACCGCCTTCGGGCACCGAGACGTCGGCTAAGGGTTATTTTGTTATTGAGGAAGCACCCTACGTAGCATCTACAAAGGGGTAGAAGCCGGCAATGGGCCACTTTCAAATGATAAATGGTCGCAACAGAGTCAAAATAAACATATATCATCAACGTTTGTATTCATTATACGAGCGCTGCCTTCCGTAATTATCGTTATAAAGCCATAAATTTGCATCAACTTGACTCAAGATTTTGGCCAAGTTGGGTTGCCTGGCTCCTGTGCTTACCCCTACGTTCCCGATTGTTCGGCTAGGCGGTAAAGGGAGCACCTCTGTGATTGTTACTACCGGGTCATCCGAGTTAGTACCTCAGACTGGGTGAAGCCGAAAGCTAGCAATCTTTAAGGATCACATTGGTCAGCAACGACGGAAGTGAAAATTTTGGTTCATTAATACCATAGAGTTCGAGAACTTTCCCCGACCTAAATCCTCAATATTTTCCTCCCACATTGATCAAAGGTGAGGTTTCATGATCATGATAAGCATGACGACCCAAAGAAAGGAACCAATAGCGGGACTATTTTCTTTGGAAGATGTTTCTTACATTAAAAAGTAATATAACATATCTCTCCGCGTACCTTTGTTTATAAAACCGTATGGCCGGATTGCCTTGTTTGTCGTAAATCTTTGCCCTCATAAAGGCTTTATAAAGTAGGACAAACAATTCTCGGCTACTGGCCGAGGAGGTGGAAGCCGATGGTCAGTCAACAAAGTTTTCTACAATGCGGATCCGAGCACTAATGATGTAAAGTACTTGGATACATAGAATCATTACAAATAAAAATTGTGTGTACAATCCATTTACCGCAACCCATCTTTTAAACCCCTTGGGGCCGACCTTGGCGAGCCCAGATTTCACTGGCTCTAGCTCCTTTAAGAGATCTTTATTCTCTTTTCGAGAAGTTAATTATGCATTTTTTCTGTGAAACGGACATCGGTCCTTAATTCGGCCACCCGTGCCCACATTAAGGCTCGGGGGCTACTGGGCTTCGCACTCATTATTTATAAATATTAAAGGGGCACATCGATCCCCTGATCTGGTGTTGCCACCCGACAAGTGGCTCGGGGGCTACTGCATTGCCTATTCAATGCTGAAAATTCAGTGCTCAGTGTTCGGCATGACCGAACTATGGACAAGTGCGTCTTCGGACAACAATAAGTACCATCTGAGACTTATCCGGCGTCAAGCAAATATATCACGGCGACTTCTCACGACCCTCTCTCAGGGGGGCCGTCCGCCGATCACTATTACCTCTAATATATTACACTGCGTTTTTATTCCTATGTATGCTGCCGAGCTAGGAGTCGATCCTCGGGCCGATTTCGCGCATCGACCTGAGTCTCAGGGGCTACTAGGATCAGCGGTTTCATATTTTCCTTCAGGTGCATCTCAGGTTTTAGGCCGACACACACCTTGAGGGCTACTGGTTATACATATTGACAGCAAATAAATTTACACGCATCGAAAATAAAATCCGTAAACAATCAGCCCAAGCCCGAGGTGGTGCATCACCTCGAAAGCATTTCCGGCATTAAGCACGGCTAAACTCCTTCAACTTTTTTTGAACCAAGGTGATTTGTGACACCTTGGACATAGTCCGGCGTTGGAGCTCGGATACAGTTCGGTGCTGGAGTTTGAATACATTCTGGCGTTGGAGCTCGGAAGCGGTCCGGCGTTGGTGCTCAGCTGCAAAAGATACCTCGAATGCAGTCCGACGTTGGGGCTCGGATGCAAGAGGACACTGCCGCATGACAAACACTTCAAACCCGAGGTGTGGCATTGAAATAAAAAGGCATTTATAAAGGCCGATAACTTAAAGGGGCTCCTCGGATACCCGACGTGTAAACTCTTCGGATTCACTTCGGCGATCCTCAAGATCAAAGATGAAAAGATTTGTTGAACCAGTTTTCAAGACCGACGGCCGAAGATGAAGAACAGTTCGGAAGAATCAAGGAGTGTCCCCAACTTGAAGACCGGTTCAGGGGGCTACTGACGGTGTCCTGGACTAGGGGGTACTCACCACGTCGTCTCCCGGCCAGCTGGATCGGGCCGAGGACCCCCATGGCGGTTCACTATTGGGCCAGTTCGGACAACCCATGCCGCATACAAGGAAGACTCCACAAGACTTGGCGCCCAAGACGAGGACTCTCCTAAACCCTAGGCCTCTGGTGTGTTATATAAACCGAGGCCGGGCTAGTCAATAGATCATCTGATATTTATTAGATCAATCTCGTGTAGACACATGTACTCCGCACTACACCCCATATGAATATAATCAAAAGCGGGATGTAGGGTTTTACCTCCATCAAGAGGGCCCGAACCTGGGTAAAATCCCGTGTCCATGTTACCATCACTCCAAGACGCCTAGCTTAGGACCCCTACTACGAGATATCCTGGATATTGAACTGACACCCGGGTCTCCTTCTCATATATTTGCCTTTGCGATCTATTTTTCCTTTGCTTTTATTTTCAGATATATTAAACCAAAAATAAAAAATACCTTGCTGCAATTTATTCTTATTTATTTTATTTGGCGTTTGATCTATCAATCTACTACAATTATCTCACATCTGTTTTGCCAACTTCTAGCGCCGTTACCCGGAAGGGATTGACAACCCCTTTAACACGTCGGGTTGCGAGTAGTTGTTATTTGTGTGCAGGTGCTATTTACGTTGTGTTGCTTGGTTCTCCTACTGGTTCAATAACCTTGGTTTCCTCACTTAGGGAAATACCTACCGCTGCTGTGCTGCACCATCCCTTCCTCTTTGGGGAAATACCGATGTAGTCCTAGCAGTCATCACCGGCAACCCCCGAATCCACGAATCCCGATCTCCATTCCCGCACCCCTTCTTGCAAAGATGACGCCGTGGAAACGCTTCATGAAGGCCCGTACGATGGCCGCGTCCCCCCGAGCGCCGCTGCTTGCACCGAGAGCGCGGCCGCCTACGCTGAGAGTTCCGCCGCATTCGCATTGAGTGCGGCCGCTTCCGCCGAGAGGGCATATGCGGCAGCCGACAGGGCAGCTACAGCAGCCAAGACGGCTGCAGCTGCTGCGATGGCGGCTGCAATCGCCGAGAGCGCTCGAGTTGCCGTCCGTGCCGCCGATGTCGACCTGGCCCGGGTCGAGGCCATCCACGCCAAGATCGAGGGTGCACACGCTAAGATATTCCAGGCCACCTCGGAATCCAGCATGGAACCCACGTCCGAAAGGGCGGCGGTGGCCATGGAGCACCTGCTTCCTCATGAGGTCGCCGAGCGGGAGCTGGAGATGGAGGAGGCGGCGGAGATCGAGGAGCACCGGGAGGAGGAGTTGCGCATGGCTGAGGTCGAGGTAGAGAAGAGTCTGTCCGTCGAGGAATCGACAGTGGAGTACCAACGCGAGCTCTGGCGCAGCCACTACTACGAGTACTACAACCTTGAGGGCGGCGCCGAGGACAAGGACGCGGTCGACTTCAGCAGGGGGGACACGGAGTCCACCAACGGCGGCATGTCGCCAGGACAAGTCATCGACGTCTCATCTCACACTAGTGATGCATAGGCCGGCGCGGCGGCGGATTTGTTAAAATTATGCATACTTAGGCTTTGTTTTTAATGTTGGTCTTTTGTTAGAGCAATGTTTAGGTCAACTGGCTCTATTTAATTATTAAAATTGCTCGATTCAGTAAGTGTGGTATGTCTGCTCTACGCTCTTTTGTGTACCCAAATTAGCAAGCGATGTTAAATTATACAATGACTTACCCATGGAAATTTCCTCCAAAATTTGAATTATCAAACTCATCCCATGCGCCTAAAGCAAAAGAATCGTTTGTGATGCACACAACCATTCAAAGTGAATGGTCCGGCAGCACCGCGCGCTAAGTTTCCCTCCACATTTCCAAAATTTTGGCCTACCGCCAAAATATCTACCCCCGCCCCCTCCCCCCTTCCCCACCCCCTTTTCTCCGCGACCACAAGTCACATTTCCCCTGTTTCCTCCTTCCTCCCTTCCTTCCTAAGCTATAGCTCCTTCCTCGCTTCCTTCCTCGATCTCGCCGTCTTGCATCCTACCGCCGGGGTCGCCATGGTCTTCTTCAAAGACCTCTCCAGCGGTTCCTCCTCACACGACGACTCCTTCAACACCCGGGTATGCCTCTCTTCTCTCTCGGGCTATGACTTGGAATGAAGGATTTTTACCCGATGGTCGATTCGAGTCATTTCTTACTTTTGTAGCTCCCTAGGACCATCAGTGCCAACAAATGGAGCAGGGTGGTTGAAGATCTATCTGCTCGTTGTCACCATCAATCTCCATGCATGAAGCTAGTTGCGTTTGAATCTGTGGACAGCGGGAGGAAGTTTCTAGCATGTGCAGAGAAGGTTAGACCCTCTTTCGTTGTTACAAATCATTTGTTAGATGTGATTCAGACACTGTCATGGTCCCAACCCATTCATACCGCACCTTCAACCAAACGCATCCTAAGACAGTGTCACAGTTTGTACCTAGTATCTAAAATTGTTGCCATCTCATCAGCGGTGCCATTAGAAAATTATTTGGCACCGCTTCAGCAGTTTGTGCAGCCAACTTTGGTCCACACATCCAAGCAGCCAAGCAGTAAAATACTAAATCTTTATGGCACAAAGGAACTGGGCATCGGAGCAACTAGGTGCTTCGGAGTCCGGGTACCTGATTTTTTTCCGCTGCATCGGCTCGCTAGTGCAGGGCACCGGTGCGAGATGTAGCAACAGTTGTCTTTACACCAGTTTTGGCATACATAGTGGACGTCCTTAGTGCTATTAGTTCTATGTTACTAAATTTGTGCATATACACACTTGTTAGTATCAATTTGTTGTCATCCAAACACTGTCGCTATGCTGTTGCAGTTATATTTACCTTTCTCATAAAATGTTTAATTTGTTATTTATTGTACATGAGTAAGAACTTGTAGCATTGTTGTAGTTAATTATAGCTTCTGATGTTTCAGAATTTGGTTGTTGTCTCAGTAGCAATTAATTCATTTGCACATTGATCTTTTTGAGAAGGTATGTCATAATTAACATGTTTCTTCAGTTTTTCAAAATAAGCATTGGTGATTTTTTATGTTGCTATAAACCCATTTCCCCTACAATTTTTATTGATCTAATTTTAAATATTATAGGATGAACGAAAGTGTTCTTACTTGGAATGGGTTGATCAAGAGTGGCCACAGTCTTTGAAGATGTGCCTAGCAAAGCTCTGGAGCATGTATGAGGAAGAAAACAGAGGTATGCTTAGAGAAAGTGTTGTCAACGCTGAAGAATATTTGAAGACGCGAGATAAAAAGAGGAAGGTGGAGAATGAGCTCAGATTTTTTAAATCAAACTTTGCTAAGATGGTGTTGGCGAAGGAGGAGGCTCTTTCCCAGTTGGCCTGTGCAAAACAGGTTCTTACTGAACTGAAAGCAGAGGTGGATAAGACAGCCTGCATGATCTCGATTAGGGAATGAATATATTGTTCTAATATTGCTCTTATGAAGTTGAACTAGCTATATGTTGTACTGTGATGTTCTCACGTAGCTATCGTACTGTGATGTTATAATATATTTATGTGCCTGATATGAAATTGGCAAACAGTTATTCGATATGAAATGTGAATTTGGGTAATACTGGAATTATTAATTGTGTACTAATAAACCTGCTAAATGTGTCATGAAACTTTGCAAGCGGTTCTAGCAGTAAAAGCGCTTGTGATGGATAGCCCAATGCCACATAGTTTACTTCATCAAATCGTGTGTGATGTAGTTGATAAAAGAAAACAGTTAACCAAGACAGAGCGTGTGTGATAGTTACACCTTTCACACACGAGCCTACACATAAAACTGTGTGGGGTGTACATACGAACGGAAACGTTTTCCCTGGATTGACTGTGTGGGATGTACATAAGAACGGAAACGTATTCCTTGGATTGACTGTGTGTGATATACATACGAACGGAAACGTTTTCCCTGTATTGACTGTGTGGGATGTACATAAGAACGGAAACGTATTCCTTGGATTGACTATGTGTGATATACATACGAACGAAAATGTTTTTCTGGGATTCACCGTGTGGGATGTACATACGAACGGAAATGATTGGATTTTGATGCCTCGCCTGATCGCACACGAGTCCTAGGAGGGCCTATCCTCGACGGTTTCTAGGTTGTGTGGGAAGGACCCCCCTATCGCCCACAGTCACTTGGCAACGGTTCCAAATGCCGTCACGAAAAGGGTTAATAACCGTTTGTATAGCACCGACGCGTACCAGTGATAGGTTTCACTAGAGGCTTCTCTCTTGATAGAAAACATACGGTACTGTCAAGCAATTGATAGAAAAGTGCAAAGTTATGACGATATCCAAGGCAATGATTATGAATATAGGCATCACGTCTGTGTCAAGTAGACCAAAAAAATTATGCATCTACTACTATTACTCCACACATCGACCGCTATCCAGCATGCATCTAGAGTATTAAGTTCATAAGAACGGAGTAATGCTTTAAGTAAGGTGACATGATCTAGAGGGATAAACTCAAGCAATATGATATAAACCCCATCTTTTTATCCTTGATGGCAACAATACAATATGTGCCTCGCTACCCCTTCTGTCACTGGGTGAGGACACCGCAAGATTGAACCCAAAACTAAGCACCTCTCCCATTGCAAGAAAAACCAATCTAGTTGGCCAAACCAACCCGATAATTCGAAGAGTAATACAAAGATATTTAATCATGCATATAAGAATTGAGAGAAGATTCAAATAATATTCATAGATAATCTGATCATAAATCCACAATTCATCGGATCTCGACAAACACACCGCAAAAGAATATTACATCGAATAGATCTCCAAGAACATCGAGGAGAACATTGTATTGAAGATCAAAGAGAGAGAAGAAGCCATCTAGCTACTGCTATGGACCCGTAGGTCTGTGGTAAACTACTCACGCTTCATCGGAAGGGCAATAGGGTTGATGTAGAAGCCCTCCGTGATCGAATCCCCCTCCGGTAGGGTGCCGGAAAAGGCCCCAAGATGGGATCTCACGAGGTCAGAGGCTTGCGGCGGCGGAAAAGTATTTTCATGGACGCCTCTAATGGTTTGGGAATATTTCTAAATTTGTAGGCCAAAGATTAGGGTTGGAGGACTCCCGTGGGGCCCACAAGCCAGGGGGCGCGCGCCCCCTAGGGCGCGCCCTGAGGGCTTGTGGAGCCCTAGGGACTCTTCTGGCCCCCTCTCCAAGCTCCGTGGATGTCTTCTAGTCCAAGAAAAATATCACGAAAGTTTTATTCCGTTTGGACTCCGTTTGATATTCCTTTCTGAAAAAGCCAAAAACAAGGAAATACAGCAACTGGCACTGGGCACTAGGTTAATAGGTTAGTCCCCAAAAAATGATAAAAATAGCATATTAATGCATATAAAACATCCAAAACAGATAATATAATAGCATGGAACAATAAAAAATTATAGATACGTTGGAGACGTATCAAACTCCTCACCGACCAGCGAGCGTACGAAGGAATTACTCACTCCCGGTGGGGGCTTCATGGAATTGGTGATGAAGGAGGGTTGGTGATGACGAAGACCGAAGATTCCCCTCTCTAGAGCACCCAACGGGCTCCAAATCTGGCCTCCCGATGAAGAACAGGAGGTGGCAGCGGCTCCGTATCATGGAACGCGATGAAACTTCCTCCCCTATTTTCTTCTCCGAAAATAGGATGTTATAGCATCGAAATTAGGGTCGGAGGAGCCTCGAGGGCCCCACAACCCACCAGGGCACGCCCGAGGGGGGTGGCACGCCCTGGTGGGTTGTGGGCCCCTCGAGGCTCCTCCGACCCTAATTTCGGCACTATAAAATCCAATTTTTGGAGAAAGCCCACATCCCACCAGGGCGCGCCTGAGGGGGGTGGCGCGCCCTGGTGTCTTGTGGGCACCCTGCCCCCCCCCCCCTCCTGTGGGTCTTGGTTCCGGAAATTATTATTTATTCCAAAATAATTCTCGAAAATGTTTTGTCCAATTCCGAGAACTTTTATTTCTGCACAAAAACAACACCATGGTAGTTCTGCTGAAAACAGCATCAGTCCGGGTTAGTTCCATTCAAATCGTGCAAATTAGAGTCCAAAACAAGAACAAAAGTGTTAGGGAAAGTAGATACGATGGAGACGTATCATCTGCATACCAAGGAGTATTATGAGAAGCATTTATGACAGCTAGTTTTTCATCAGGGAAGCTATCATAAACAGGTAGTGGGTCATCAAGGATATTTTCTAACCTAGACAAGTTATCAGCTACGGGATTCTCAGCTCCCTTCCTATCAGTAATATGCAGGTCAAATTCTTGTAGCAGAAGAACCCACCTAATGAGTCTAGGTTTAGCATATTTCTTTTCCATAAGGTATTTAATAGCAGCATGATCGATGTGGATAATCACTTTATAATCGACTATGTAAGATCTGAGTTTATCACAAGCAAACACAACTGCTAGAAATTCTTTCTCAGTGGCAGCATAATTTCTTTGAGCACTATCTAGACTTTTACTAGCATAATGGATAACATTTCATTTCTTATCAACTCTTTGTCCTAGAACAACACCAACAACATAATCACTAGCATCACACATAATTTCAAAAGGTAAGTTCCAATCGGGCGGTTGGACAATAGGTGCAGAAGGTAAAGGCTTTCTTAAGTGTTTCAAAGGTTTCTACACAATCATCATGAAAAACAAATGGAACATCTTTTTGCAAGAGATTAGTAAGAGGTCTAGACATTTTGGAGAAGTCTTTAATTAACCATCTATAGAAACCAGCATGACCGAGGAAACTTCTTATACCTTTCACATCTTTGGGACATGGCATTTTCTCAGTTGCCTCAACTTTAGCTTTATCCACCTCAATACCTCGTTCGGAAATTTTATGCCCAAGACAATACCTTCGTTCACCATAAATGGCACTTCTCCCAATTCAAGACAAGATTAGTTTGTTCACATCTCTGCAAAACTCGATCAAGGTTGCTTAAGCAATCATCAAAAGAAGTTCCCTAAATAGAAAAATCATCCATGAAAACCTCAACAATCTTTTCACAAAAGTCAGAGAATATAGTTGTCGTACATCTTTGAAATGTAGCAAGTGCATTGCATAAACCAAAAGGCATATGTCTATGGGCATAAGTTCCAAAAGGACAAGTAAAGGTGGTTTTCTCTTGGTCGGGTTGCGATACAGGTATTTGAGAGAAACAAGATGATGCGGCTTGAAGCTACGTCGGTATTTCCCCAAAGAGGAAGGGATGATGCAGCACAGCGGCGGTTGGTATTTCCCTCGGTTATGAGACCAAGGTTATCGAACCAGTAGGAGAACCAAGAAACACAACGTAAACATCACCTGCACACAAATGACAAATACTCGCAACCCGACGTGTAAAAGGGGTTGTCAATCCCTTTCGGGTAGCGGCGCCCCAAGATAGGCAAACGGACGTGAATAATTTGTAGTAGATTGATAGATCGAATGCCAAATAAAATAAATAAGAATAAATTGCAGCAAGGTATTTTTGTATTTTTGGTTTAATACATCTGAAAATATAAGCAAAGGAAAATAGATCGCAAAGGCAAATAATATGAGAAAGAGACCCGGGGGTCGTAGGTTTCACTAGTGGCTTCTCTCGAGAAAAATAGCAAACGGTGGGTAAACAAATTACTGTTGGGAAATTGATAGAACTTTAAATAATCATGACAATATCCAGGCAATGATCATTACATAAGCATCACGTCCAAGATTAGTAGACCGACTCCTGCCAGCATCTACTACTATTACTCCACACATCGACCGCTATCCAGCATGCATCTAGTGTATTAAGTTCATGGAGAAACGGAGTAATGCAATAAGAACGATGACATGATGTAGACAAGATCTATTTATGTAGAAATAGACCCCATCTTGTTATCCTTAATGGCAACGATACAAACGTGTCGGTTCCCCTTCTGTCACTGGGATCAAGCACCGTAAGATCAAACCCATCACAAAGCACCTCTTCTCATTGCAAGATAAATAGATCAAGTTGGACAAACAGAACCCAAATATCGTAGAAGAAATACGAGGCTATAAGCAATCATGCATATAAGAGATCAAAGAAACTCACATAACTTTCATGGATATAAAAAGATAGATCTGATCATAAACTCAAAGTTCATCCGATCCCAACAAACACACCGCAAAAAGAGTTACATCATATGGATCTCCAAGAGACCTTTGTATTGATAATCAAGAGAGAGAGGAAGCCATCTAGCTACTAACTACGGACTCATAGGTCTACAAGGAACCACTCACGCATCATCGGAGAGGCACCAATGGAAGTGGTGAACCCCTCTGTGATGGTGTCTAGATTGGATCTGGTGGTTCTGGACTCTGCGGTAGCTGGAATTGATTTTCGTTGACTACCCTAGGGTTTCTGGAATATTGGGGTATTTATAGAGCAAAGAGCCGGTATAGGGGGCACCCGAGGTGGGCACAACCCACCAGGGCGCGCCAGGGCCTCCTGGCGCGCCCTGGTGGGTTGTGCTCCCGTCGGAGCACCCCCAGGCACTTCTTCGGCACATTGGTTGTCTTCTGGTCCAGAAAAAATCCACAAAAAGTTTTGCTGCGTTTGGACTCCGTTTGGTATTGATTTCCTGCGATGTAAAAAACATGCAGAAAACAGCAACTGGCTCTTGGCACTATGTCAATAGGTTAGTACCAAAAAATGATATAAAATGGCTAGAAATGATTATAAAACATCCAAGATTGATAATATAATAGCATGGAACAATCAAAAATCATAGATACGTTGGAGACGTATCAGCATCCTCAAGCTTAATTCCTGCTCGTCCTCGAGTAGGTAAATGATAAAAACAGAATTTTTGATGTGGAATGTTGCCTAACATGTCATCTCATATTCTTTTCTTTATAGCATCGACATTTGGACTTTTATATTGTTCAAAGCAATAGTCTAGTTTTGACATGATAACTTAAATACTCAAGCATACCAACAAGTAACCATGTCTTTCAAAATACCAATGCTAAAATAAGTTATCCCTAGCCCATCATGCTCAATCATTGATCCATTCATGAAACACACTCGCATATTAGCTACACCCAATACTCAAGTACGATTATAGTGCCTCCTAGTTGGTGCTATTATAAGAGAAGATGGAGACTCAAATTGAAAATAAAAAATGCATAAAGTAAAAGAAAGGCCCTTGGCGGAGGGAAGTAGGGATTTGTAGAGGTGCCAGAGCTCAAAGCAAAAAACTTTGAGATAAAAACATTTTGGGAGGTGTGTGTTTCCCACCAACAAAAATGACTTAGAGTTCCCAAGACTTTCCATGCTAGATATATCATAGGCAGTTCCCAAACAGAAAATAAAGTTTACTCCTTTTTCAACCATACTTTCACTTTCCATGGCTAGCCGTATCCACGGTTGCCCTCCATACCAACACCGTCCAAGGAATTTATTATTTGACAACATAAAGTAAATTCATTTTTCATTTCGGGACTGGGCATCCCTAAAACCTTTGCCTTACTGTCGTGCAATGACAAGTGAATAAACACTCATCGTGAGAATAACACATCTAGCATGGAAAATATTAGCCACCCCTCACCGCTCCGCGAGCGGTACGAACACACAAAAGAGAAGTTTATTTTGAAATTTAGAGATGGCACATATAAATTTGCTTAGAACGGAAAAAGAATACCGCATATATATAGATATAGTGGACTCATGTGGCAAAACTGGTTTAAAAGTTTTTGGATGCACAAGTAGAGATCATACTTAGTGCAAAATGAAGGCTAGCAAAAAATTGAGAAGCGACCAACCAAGAAACGGATAATCTCATAAGCGAGCATTAAGCATAATTAACACCGAATAATGCACCACAAGTAGGATATAATTTCATTGCATGACTATTGACTTTTGCTTGCATAGGGAATTACAAACCTTAACACAAATATTCTTACTAAAGCATAATTACTCATCAACATGACTCACATATCACATCATCATATCTCAAAACTATTACTAAGAATCAAGTTTATTTTGTCCAATGATCTTCATGAAAGTTTTTATTATATCCTTCTTGGATATCTATCACTTTGGAACTAATTTTCATGTGTTGCTTTTGACAACCTCAAACAAATATAAGTGAAGACCATGAGCATAGTATTTCTTTCTCTCAAATTAATTTAAGTGACGCGAGAGGGAATTTCTTCAAAAATACTAAAGCACGCCGTGCTCAAAAAGATGTAATTGAAGCACTAGAGCAAATGCATGGCTCATAAAAATTTAAGTGAAGCATAGAGAGCAATTCTATCAAGTCATGGCATAATTTTGGCTCTCTTAAATAGGTGTGTCCAGCAAGGAACCAAGACTAAAAACACAAAATAAAACAAGCAAAGACTCATATCATACAAGACGCTCCAAGTAAAACACATCGTATGTGACGAAAATATAGCTTCGAGTAAAATACCGATGGTCGTTAGAAGAAGGAGGGGATGCCACTCGGCGCATCCCCAAGCTTAGTTGATTGCCCTCTTTGGATAATAGCTTGGGATGCCGGGGCATCCCCAAGCTTAGGCTCTTCTTACTCCTTATTCCTTCATCCATCGTAAGATAACCCAAAACTTGAAAACTTCAATCCCACAAAACTCAACAAAACCTTTGTGAGATCCGTTAGTATAAGAAAATAAATCACTACTATAAGTACTGTTGCAACCTATTCATATTTTTTTCTTGCATTATATCTACTGTATTCCAACTTTTCTATGGCAAAAACTCATCAAAGAAAACCATAGAATCATCAAAACAAGCACACAATGCAAAGAAAACAGAATCTATCAAAAACAGAACAGTTTGCAGCAATCTGGATATTTCGAATACTTCTGAAACTCCAAAAATCTTTAAAAATCAGGAAGACTTGAGCAATTTGTATATGAATCTTCTGCAAAAAGAATTGGTATTTTATCATGCTCTGGTTAAAAATAAGAATTGTTTTTGTGAGCGCAAAAGTTTCTGTTTTTTCAGCAAGATCAAACAACTATCACCCAAGAAGATCCTAAAGGCTTTACTTGGCACAAACACTAATTAAAACACCAAAAAGAAAATCATAACAGTAGCATAATTTTGCTAACACTCAAGAACAGAAAGCAAAAAAGCAAAAATAAATTTTATTCATTGGGTTGCCTCCCAGCATGCGCTATAGTTTTACGCCCTTAGCTAGGCATAAAGCAAGGATCTAAGTTTTGTCATCTTTGTTTCGAGATCCATAGGATGCCCTCATGATTGATTCATATGGTGGCCTAATTCTTGTTCTAGGGAAGTGTTCCATACCCTTCCTTAACGGAAATTGGAACTTAATATTGCCTTCTTTCATAGCAACCACGGCACCAATAGTGTGTAAAAACGGTCTACCAAGAATAATTGGACAAGACGGATTGCAACCAATATCAAGAACAATAAAATCTATGGGCACATAATTCCTATTTGCAAGAATAAGAACATCATTAATTCTTCCCATAGTCTTTTTAATAGTAGAATCCGCCAAGTGCAAATTTAAAGAGCATTCTTCAAGATCGGTAAGACCAAGCACATCACATAAAGATTTCGGAATTGTAGAAACACTAGCACCCAAGTCACACAAAGCAAAACACTCATAATTTTGAATCTTGACTTTGATAGTAGGTTCCCATTCATCATGTAATTTTCTAGGAATTGAAACTTCTAATTCCAACTTTTCTTCTAAAGCTTTCTTCATAGCATCAACAATATGTTTAGTAAAAGCTTTATTTTGTTCATAGGCATGGGGTGAATTTATCATGGATTGCAACAAAGAAATACAATCAATAAAAGAGAAACTATCATAATTAAAGTCTTTGTAATCCAAAAGAGTGGGAACATCACTAGTTAAATTTTTGACCTCTTCAAACCCACTTTTATCAATTTTCTTAACAAGATTTTCACCCTCCGAATTATCGGGACGCCTTCTAGCTAAAGTTGACTCTTCTCCAGTCCCTTTTTCATCAATCTTAACTTTACTAAACAAGGAATCAATAGAAGAAACACCAATCATTTTAAGATCTTCACCACATGTAAGGGCATATTTCTCCCTAAGTGGTTTTGGTGATTGATGACAATGCATTTGCGGACTAATCGTGTGCATTGAGCACTTCAGATATCTCATGTCTAGGCACAAGAAGATTCGGTGCCCATCGGAGCCTATCGAAGACGACGTTTCTCTATGTTTCTTTTTGGTGGATTTGAGTCGTAGGAAAGCCGTACTATTAAGAGCGGGTCCGCTTCGGAAAGGCTAGGGTGGAATCATCACGTACACATCTGTTCCTTTGCACCACCTTTCCTTGCTTCATTGGAGCACCGGTTGTTCCCCTTGTCACTGTGAAGATGAAGGCCTCCTAGTGCTACTGGTCTGTGGCGTGCGGTAGTACTGCTCAAGGGAGCAGTAGTACCTCAGCTGGCCACGGTAGTACCGCCCAAGGCAGCGGTAGTACCGCTCCTAGCACGTGGTAGTACCATGGCCTCTGGCCCAGCACAGTGGCGTGAGTGGATGTAGGGGCAGAAGTAATTTTTTACTTCCGCACCCTACGCGGTAGTACCGCTCCCTGTGCGCTATAGTACAGTGCTGAATTTTTGCACTGATCGAAACTCGGCAGAAGTAGCCACGGATGTAATTTTATTAGTCCGTGCCTTCCCAGCCCAGGATGAGCCCTACCGCAAGGGCGTGCGGTAGTACCGCTCCGGCGGTTCTACCGCTCGTTGCCTTGTGCAACAAGGCCTCACCTGGCTCCTGCCACGCGAGCGGTAGTACCGCACTTCCCAGCGGTAGTACCGCAAGCCTGTGCGGTAGTACCGCTTGGATGTGCGGTAGTACCGCACGTCGCGGGTTGAGTAGGTGGGTAACGGTTGGATTTTTCCTCTCACTATATAAGGGGGGTCTTCTTCCCCAAGTTGACCACCTCTTCCCCTCCCAAGCTCCATTGTTGCTCAAAGCTCCATTTTCGCCCGATCTCTCTCCCTAGCTAATCAAACTTGTTGATTTTCTAGGGATTGGTTGAGAAGGCCCCGATCTACACTTCCACCAAGAGAAATTTGATTCCCCCCACTAATCCCTTGCGGATCTTGTTACTCTTGGGTGTTTGAGCACCCTAGACGGTTGAGGTCACCGTGGAGCCATATTCCATTGTGGTGAAGCTTCGTGGTGTCGTTGGGAGCCTCCAATTAAGTTGTGGAGATTGCCCCAACCTTGTTTGTAAAGGTTCGGTCGCTGCCTCCAAGGGCACCAATAGTGGAATCACGACATCTCGCATTGTGCGAGGGCGTGAGGAGAATACGGTGGCCCTAGTGGCTTCTTGGGGAGCATTGTGCCTCCACACCGCTCCAACGGAGCCGTACTTCCTCTCAAAGGGAAGGAACTTCGGTAACACATCCTCGTCTCCACCGGCTCCACTCTTGGTTATCTCTTACCTTTACTTGTGCAAGCTTATTTTGTGTTGTATCCCTTGCTTGCTTGTGTGCTTGTTGTTGTTGCATCATATAGGTTGCTCACCTAGTTGCATATCTAGACAACCTACTTTGATGCAAAGTTTAAATTGGTAAATAAAAGCTAAAAATTGTTAGTTGCCCATTCACCCTCCCCCCCCCCCTCTAGTCAACTATATCGATCCTTTCACCACTTTTATGAAAGCAATCACTAGAAAACGCTTTTTCTAAAAATTCTCTTCTAGCTCTAAGCATAGCGGTTCTTTTCTTACTTTCATCCATAGAAACATAAAGAGCTTTAATTGATTCCTCAACTTTAGGCACAAAAAATTTCTTCTTGAGATTTTCCACATCATGAGAAATTCTATCAACACTTCTAGACAAATCATCAATCTTATTCAACTTTTCTTCTATGGTAGTGTTGAAATTTTTTTGTGTGTTGATAAATTCTTTAATATTATTCTGAAGATCAGAGGTGTTCCTATTATTATTATAAGTTTGGTTTCCATAGGAATTACCATAATTATTAGAGGAATTACTAGGAAAAGGCCTAGGATTAAAATTACCTCTATAAGCATTGTTGTTGAAATTATTACGAGAGATAAAATTCACATCTATGGCATCACTATTTTGCTCAATCAAAGTAGACAAAGGCATATCATTGAAATCAATAGGAGCACTTTTACTAGCAACCAATTTCATAAGAGCATCAACTTTTTCACTCAAAGAAGAAAATCCTTCAACCGAATTAACTTTTTTACTAGTAGGAGCTCTATCGGTATGCCATTGTGAATAATTTGCCATAATATTATCAAGTAATTTGGTGGCTTCACCCAAAGTAATTTCCATAAAAGTACCCCCCGCGGTGGAATCTAAGAGATTACGAGAAACAAAATTCAATCCCGCATAAAAAATTTGTATGATCATCCAAAGATTTAACCCATGAGTTGGGCAATTCCTTAACATCATTTTCATCCTTTCCCAAGATTGTGCAACATGGTCATGTTCAAGTTGCTTGAAATTCATGATCTGGGTTCTAAGGGAAATAATTTTTGCAGGCGGAAAATACTTAGTGATAAAAGCATCTTTGCTCTTATTCCAAGAATCGATACTATTGCGAGGCAAAGAAAAGAACCAATTTTTTGCAGAATCACGCAAAGAAAAGGAAAATAATTCCATCTTCACAGCATCATTGTCCACATATTTTTTCTTTTGCATATAGCATAATTCCATGAAGGTATTAAGATGGGATGCGGCATCCTCATTAGGAGTACCGGAAAATTGATCATTCATAACAAGATTCAGCAAAGCAGTATTTGTTGGGGATCGTAGCAGAATTTTAAAATTTTCTACGCATCACCAAGATCCATCTATGGAGTATACTAGCAACGAGGGGAAAGGAGTGCATCTACATACCCTTGTAGATCGCGAGCGGAAGCGTTCTAATGAACGGGGTTGATGGAGTCGTACTCGCCGTGATCCAAATCACCGATGACCGAGTGCCGAACGGACGGCACCTCTGCGTTCAACACAAGCAGCGACGTCTCCTCCTTCTTGATCCAGCAAGGGGGAAGGAGAGGTTGATGGAGATCCAGCAGCACGACGGCGTGGTGGTGGATGTAGCGGGATCTCGGCAGGGCTTCGCCAAGCTTCTGCGAGAGGGAGAGGTGTTGCAGGGGGAGAGGGAGGCGCCAGGGGCTGAGGTGTTGCTGCCCTCCCTCCCCCCCACTATATATAGGCCCCCTGGGAGGGGGGGCGCCGGCCTGGAACCCATCTATGGGGGGGTGGCGGCCAAACGGGGGGAACTTCCCCCCCAAGTCAAGTGGGGCGCCCCCCCCACCCTAGGGTTTCCAACCCTAGGCGCAGGGGGAGGCCCATGGGGGGCGCCCCAGCCCACTAAGGGATGGTTCCCTTCCCACTTCAGCCCATGGGGCCCTCCGGGATAGGTGGCCCCACCCGGTGGACCCCCGGGACCCTTCCGGTGGTCCCGGTACAATACCGATAACCGCCGAAACTTTCCCGGTGGCCGAAACTGGACTTCCTATATATAATTCTTCACCTCCGGACCATTCCGGAACTCCTCGTGACGTCCGGGATCTCATCCGGGACTCCGAACAACTTTCGGGTTTCCGCATACTCATATCTCTACAACCCTAGCGTCACCGAACCTTAAGTGTGTAGACCCTACGGGTTCGGGAGACATGCAGACATGACCGAGACGCCTCTCCGGTCAATAACCAACAGCGGGATCTGGATACCCATGTTGGCTCCCACATGTTCCACGATGATCTCATCGGATGAACCACGATGTCGAGGATTCAATCAATCCCGTATACAATTCCCTTTGTCAATCGGTATGTTACTTGCCCGAGATTCGATCGTCGGTATCCCAATACCTTGTTCAATCTCGTTACCGGCAAGTCTCTTTACTCGTACCGTAATGCATGATCCCGTGACTAACTCCTTAGTCACATTGAGCTCATTATGATGATGCATTACCGAGTGGGCCCAGAGATACCTCTCCGTCACACGGAGTGACAAATCCCAGTCTCGATCCGTGCCAACCCAACAGACACTTTCAGAGATACCCGTAGTGTACCTTTATAGTCACCCAGTTACGTTGTGACGTTTGGTGCACCCAAAGCACTCCTACGGTATCCGGGAGTTACACGATCTCATGGTCTAAGGAAAAGATACTTGACATTGGAAAAGCTCTAGCAAACGAACTACACGATCTTTTATGCTATGCTTAGGATTGGGTCTTGTCCATCACATCATTCTCCTAATGATGTGATCCCGTTATCAATGACATCCAATGTCCATAGTCAGGAAACCATGACTATCTGTTGATCAACGAGCTAGTCAACTAGAGGCTTACTAGGGACACGTTGTGGTCTATGTATTCACACATGTATTACGATTTCCGGATAACACAATTATAGCATGAACAATAGACAATTATCATGAACAAAGAAATATAATAATAACCATTTATTATTGCCTCTAGGGCATATTTCCAACAGTCTCCCACTTGCACTAGAGTCAATAATCTAGTTACATTGTGATGAATCGAACACCCATAGCGTCCTGGTGTTGATCATGTTTTGCTCTAGGGAGAGGTTTAGTCAACGGATCTGCTACATTCAGATCCGTATGTACTTTACAAATATCTATGTCTCCATTTTGAACACTTTCACGAATGGAGTTGAAGCGACGCTTGATATGCCTGGTCTTCCTGTGAAACCTGGGCTCCTTGGCAAGGGCAATAGCTCCAGTGTTGTCACAGAAGAGAGTCATCGGGCCCGACGCATTGGGAATCACCCCTAGGTCGGTAATGAACTCCTTTATCCAGACTGCTTCCTGTGCTGCCTCTGAGGCCGCCATGTACTCCGCTTCACATGTAGATCCCGCCACGACGCTTTGCTTGCAACTGCACCAGCTTACTGCTCCTCCATTCAAAATATACACGTATCCGGTTTGTGACTTCGAGTCATCCAGATCTGTGTCGAAGCTAGCGTCGACGTAACCCTTTACGACGAGCTCTTCGTCACCTCCATAAACGAGAAACATATCCTTAGTCCTTTTCAGGTACTTCAGGATATTCTTGACCGCTGTCCAGTGTTCCATGCCGGGATTACTTTGGTACCTTCCTACCAAACTTACGGCAAGGTTTACATCAGGTCTGGTACACAGCATGGCATACATAATAGACCCTATGGCCGAGGCATAGGGGATGACACTCATCTTTTCTCTATCTTCTGCCGTGGTCGGGCATTGAGCCGTGCTCAATTGCACACCTTGCAATACAGGCAAGAACCCCTTCTTGGACTGATCCATATTGAACTTCTTCAATATCTTGTCAAGGTACGTACTCTGTGAAAGACCAATGAGGCGTCTTGATCTATCTCTATAGATCTTGATGCCTAATATATAAGCAGCTTCTCCAAGGTCCTTCATTGAAAAACACTTATTCAAATAGGCCTTTATACTTTCCAAGAATTCTATATCATTTCCCATCAATAGTATGTCATCCACATATAATATGAGAAATGCTACAGAGCTCCCACTCACTTTCTTGTAAACACAGGCTTCTCCATAAGTCTGTGTAAACCCAAACGCTTTGATCATCTCATCAAAGCGAATGTTCCAACTCCGAGATGCTTGCACCAGCCCATAGATTGAGCGCTGGAGCTTGCATACTTTGTTAGCATTCTTAGGATCGACAAAACCTTCCGGCTGCATCATATACAATTCTTCCTTAAGGAAGCCGTTAAGGAATGCCGTTTTGACGTCCATTTGCCATATCTCATAATCATAGAATGCGACAATTGCTAACATGATTCGGACGGACTTCAGCTTCGCTACGGGTGAGAAAGTCTCATCGTAGTCAACCCCTTGAACTTGTCGATAACCCTTAGCGACAAGTCGAGCCTTATAGATGGTCACATTACCATCCGCGTCTGTCTTCTTCTTAAAGATCCATTTGTTTTCTATGGCTCGCCGATCATCGGGCAAGTCAGTCAAAGTCCATACTTCGTTTTCATACATGGATCCTATCTCGGATTGCATGGCTTCTAGCCATTTGTCGGAATCCGGGCCCGCCATCGCTTCTTCATAGTTCGAAGGTTCACCGTTGTCAAACAACATGATTTCCAGGACAGGGTTGCCGTACCATTCTGGTGCGGAACGTGTCCTTGTGGACCTTCGAAGTTCAGCAGTAAATTGATCCGAAGCTTCATGATCATCATCATTAACTTCCTCCCCAGTCGGTGTAGGCACCACAGGAATATCTTCCCGCGCTGCGCTACTTTCCGGTTCGGAAGGGGTGACTATCACCTCATCAAGTTCCACTTTCCTCCCACTCAATTCTTTCGAGAGAAACTCTTTCTCCAGAAAGGACCCATTCTTGGCAACGAAGATCTTGCCTTCGGATCTGAGGTAGAAGGTATACCCAATGGTTTCCTTAGGGTATCCTATGAAGACGCATTTTCCGACATGGGTTCGAGCTTTTCAGGTTGAAGTTTCTTGACATAAGCATCGCATCCCCAAACTTTTAGAAACGACAGCTTAGGTTTCTTCCCAAACCATAATTCATACGGTGTCGTCTCAACGGATTTCGACGGAGCCCTATTTAAAGTGAATGCGGCAGTCTCTAAAGCATAGCCCCAAAATGAGAGCGGTAGATCGGTAAGAGACATCATAGATCGCACCATATCCAATAGAGTGCGATTACGACGTTCGGACACACCATTTCGCTGAGGTGTTCCAGGCGGCGTGAGTTGTGAAACGATTCCACATTTCCTTAAGTGTGTGCCAAATTCGTGACTTAAATATTCTCCTCCACGATCTGATCGTAAGAACTTTATTTTCCTGTCACGTTGATTCTCAACCTCACTCTGAAATTCCTTGAACTTTTCAAAGGTTTCAGACTTGTGTTTCATTAGGTAGACATACCCATATCTACTTAAGTCATCAGTGAGAGTGAGAACATAACGATATCCTCCGCGAGCCTCAACACTCATTGGACCGCACACATCGGTATGTATGATTTCCAATAAGTTGGTTGCTCGCTCCATTGTTCCGGAGAACGGAGTCTTGGTCATCTTACCCATGAGGCATGGTTCGCACGTGTCAAATGATTCGTAATCAAGAGACTCCAAAAGTCCATTAGCATGGAGCTTCTTCATGCGCTTGACACCAATGTGACCAAGGCGGCAGTGCCACAAGTATGTGGGACTATCGTTATCAACTTTACATCTTTTGGTATTCACACTATGAATATGTGTAACATCACGTTCGAGATTCATCAAGAATAAACCATTGACCAGCGGGGCATGACCATAAAACATATCTCTCATATAAATAGAACAACCATTATTCTCGGATTTAAATGAGTAGCCATCTCGAATTAAACGAGATCCAGATACAATGTTCATGCTCAAAGCTGGCACTAAATAACAATTATTGAGGTTTAAAACTAATCCCGTAGGTAAATGCAGAGGCAGCGTGCCGACGGCGATCACATCGACCTTGGAACCATTCCCGACGCGCATCGTCACCTCGTCCTTCGCCAGTCTCCGCTTATTCCGCAGCTCCTGTTTTGAGTTACAAATATGAGCAACCGCACCGGTATCAAATACCCAGGAGCTACTACGAGTACTGGTAAGGTACACATCAATTACATGTATATCACATATACCTTTGGTGTTGCCGGCCTTCTTGTCCGCTAAGTATTTGGGGCAGTTCCGCTTCCAGTGACCACTTCCCTTGCAATAAAAGCACTCAGTCTCAGGCTTGGGTCCATTCTTTGACTTCTTCCCGGCAACTGGCTTACCGGGCGCGGCAACTCCCTTGCCGTCCTTCTTGAAGTTCTTCTTACCCTTGCCCTTCTTGAACTTAGTGGTTTTATTCACCATCAACACTTGATGTTCCTTTCTGATCTCCACCTCCGCTGATTTCAGCATTGAATATACCTCAGGAATGGTCTTTTCCATCCCCTGCATATTGAAGTTCATCACAAAGCTCTTGTAGCTCGGTGGAAGCGACTGAAGGATTCTGTCAATGACCGCGTCATCCGGGAGATTAACTCCCAGCTGAGACAAGCGGTTGTGTAACCCAGACATTCTGAGTATGTGCTCACTAACAGAACTATTTTCCTCCATTTTACAGCTGAAGAACTTGTCGGAGACTTCATATCTCTCGACCCGGGCATGAGCTTGGAAAACCATTTTCAGCTCTTCGAACATCTCATATGCTCCATGTTTCTCAAAACGCTTTTGGAGCCCCGGTTCTAAGCTGTAAAGCATGCCGCACTGAACGAGGGAGTAATCATCAGCACGTGATTGCCAAGCGTTCATAACGTCTTGGTTCTCTGGGATGGGTGCTTCACCTAGCGGTGCTTCTAGGACATAATCTTTCTTGGCAGCTATGAGGATGATCCTCAGGTTCCGGACCCAGTCCGTATAGTTGCTGCCATCATCTTTCAGCTTGGTTTTCTCTAGGAACGCGTTGAAGTTGAGGACAACGTGGGCCATTTGATCTACAAGACATATTGTAAAGATTTTAGACTAAGTTCATGATAATTAAGTTCATCTAATCAAATTATTCAATGAACTCCCACTCAGATAGACATCCCTCTAGTCATCTAAGTGAAACATGATCCGAGTTAACTAGGCCGTGTCCGATCATCACGTGAGACGGACTAGTCAAGATCGGTGAACATCTCCATGTTGATCGTATCTTCTATACGACTCATGCTCGACCTTTCGGTCCTCCGTGTTCCGAGGCCATGTCTGTACATGCTAGGCTCGTCAAGTCAACCTAAGTGTATTGCGTGTGTTCCGAGGCCATGTCTGTACATGCTAGGCTCGTCAACACCCGTTGTATGCGAACGTTAGAATCTATCACACCCGATCATCACGTGGTGCTTCGAAACAACGAACCTTCGCAACGGTGCACAGTTAGGGGGAACACTTTCTTGAAATTATTATAAGGGATCATCTTACTTACTACCGTCGTTCTAAGCAAATAAGATGCAAAACATGATAAACATCACATGCAATCAAATAGTGACATGATATGGCCAATATCATTTTGCTCCTTTGATCTCCATCTTCGGGGCACCATGATCATCTTCGTCACCGGCATGACACCATGATCTCCATCATCATGATCTCCATCATTGTGTCTTCATGAAGTTGTCACGCCAACGATTACTTCTACTTCTATGGCTAACGCGTTTAGCAACAAAGTAAAGTAATTTACATGGCGTTATTCAATGACACGCAGGTCATACAAAATAATAAAGACAACTCCTATGGCTCCTGCCGGTTGTCATACTCATCGACATGCAAGTCGTGATTCCTATTACAAGAATATGATCAATCTCATACATCACATATATCATTCATCACATCTTCTGGCCATATCACATCACATAGCACATGCTGCAAAAACAAGTTAGACGTCCTCTAATTGTTGTTGCAAGTTTTTACGTGGCTTGTATAGGTTTCTAGCAAGAACGTTTCTTACCTACGTAAAACCACAACGTGATATGCCAATTTCTATTTACCCTTCATAAGGACCCTTTTCATCGAATCCGTTCCGACTAAAGTGGGAGAGACAGACACCCGCTAGCCACCTTATGCAACTAGTGCATGTCAGTCGGTGGAACCTGTCTCACGTAAGCGTACGTGTAAGGTCGGTCCGGGCCGCTTCATCCCACAATACCGCCGAAACAAGATAAGACTAGTAGCGGCAAGAAGAATTGGCAACATCTACGCCCACAACTGCTTTGTGTTCTACTCGTGCATAGTAACTACGCATAGGCCTGGCTCATGATGCCACTGTTGGGGATCGTAGCAGAATTTTAAAATTTCCTACGCATCACCAAGATCCATCTATGGAGTATACTAGCAACGAGGGGAAAGGAGTGCATCTACATACCCTTGTAGATCGCGAGCGGAAGCGTTCCAATGAACGGGGTTGATGGAGTCGTACTCGTCGTGATCCAAATCACCGATGACCGAGTGCCGAACGGACGGCACCTCCGCGTTCAACACACGTACGGAGCAGCGACGTCTCCTCCTTCTTGATCCAGCAAGGGGGAAGGAGAGGTTGATGGAGATCCAGCAGCACGACGGCGTGGTGGTGGATGTAGCGGGATCTCGGCAGGGCTTCGCCAAGCTTCTGCGAGAGGGAGAGGTGTTGCAGGGGGAGAGGGAGGCGCCAGGGGCTGTGGTGTTGCTGCCCTCCCTCCCCCCCACTATATATAGGCCCCCTGGGAGGGGGGCGCCGGCCTGGAACCCATCTATGGGGGGGGGGCGGCGGCCAAAGGGGGGGAAACTTCCCCCCCAAGTCAAGTGGGGCGCCCCCCACCCTAGGGTTTCCAACCCTAGGCGCAGGGGGGAGGCCCATGGGGGGCGCCCCAGCCCACTAAGGGCTGGTTCCCTTCCCACTTCTGCCCATGGGGCCCTCCGGGATAGGTGGCCCCACCCGGTGGACCCCCGGGACCCTTCTGGTGGTCCCGGTACAATACCGATAACCCCCGAAACTTTCCCGGTGGCCGAAACTAGACTTCCTATATATAATTCTTCACCTCCGGACCATTCCGGAACTCCTCGTGACGTCCGGGATCTCATCCGGGACTCCGAACAACTTTCGGGTTTCCACATACTCATATCTCTACAACCCTAGCGTCACCGAACCTTAAGTGTGTAGACCCTACGGGTTCGGGAGACATGCAGACATGACCGAGACGCCTCTCCGGTCAATAACCAATAGCGGGATCTGGATACCCTTGTTGGCTCCCACATGTTCCACGATGATCTCATCGGATGAACCACGATGTCGAGGATTCAATCAATCCCGTATACAATTCCCTTTGTCAATCGGTATGTTACTTGCCCGAGATTCGATCGTCGGTATCCCAATACCTTGTTCAATCTCGTTACCGGCAAGTCTCTTTACTCGTACCGTAATGCATGATCCCGTGACTAACTCCTTAGTCACATTGATCTCATTATGATGATGCACTACCGAGTGGGCCCAGAGATACCTCTCCGTCACATGGAGTGACAAATCCCAGTCTCGATCCGTGTCAACCCAACAGACACTTTCAGAGATACCCGTAGTGTACCTTTATAGTCACCCAGTTACGTTGTGGCGTTTGGTGCACCCAAAGCACTCCTACGGTATCCGGGAGTTACATGATCTCATGGGCTAAGGAAAAGATACTTGACATTGGAAAAGCTCTAGCAAACGAAACTACACGATCTTTTATGCTATGCTTAGGATTGGGTCTTGTCCATCACATCATTCTCCTAATGATGTGATCCCGTTATCAATGACATCCAATGTCCATAGTCAGGAAACCATGACTATCTGTTGATCAACGAGCTAGTCAACTAGAGGCTTACTAGGGACACGTTGTGGTCTATGTATTCACACATGTATTACGATTTCCGGATAATACAATTATAGCATGAACAATAGACAATTATCATGAACAAAGAAATATAATAATAACCATTTATTATTGCCTCTAGGGCATATTTCCAACAGTATTAATATCACAAGACTCCGCATTAGTGGCGGGAGGAGCAATAGGAGTGCCAATAAAATCATTGTTGTTGGTATTTGAGAAATCACACAATTTGGTGTTCTCTTGAGTCATGATGACTACGCAACAAGATTGCACTCAAAAACTGATCCGGCAAGAAAACGGCGAACAAAAAGAGGGCGAATAAAATGGCAATTTTTTGTGAAGTGGGGGGAGAGGAAAACGAGAGGCAAATGGCAAATAATGTAAATTGCGAGGAGATGAGATTTGTGATTAGGGACCTGGTATATGTTGAAGATCCTACCCGGCAACGGCGCCAGAAATTCCTTTTGATGCAGTTACGTCGGTATTTCCGCAAACAGGAAGGGATGATGCAGCACAGCGGCAGTAGGTATTTCCCTCATTTATGAGACCAAGGTTATCGAACCAGTAGGAGAACCAAGCAACACAATGTAAACAGCACCTACACACAAATCACAAATACTCGCAACCCGATGTGTAAAAGGGGTTGTCAATCCCTTTCGGGTAGCGGCGCCCCAAGATAGGCAAACGGACGTGAATAATTTGTAGTAGATTGATAGATCGAACGCCAAATAAAATAAATAAGAATAAATTGCAGCAAGGTATTTTTGTATTTTTGGTTTAATAGATCTGAAAATAAAAGCAAAGGAAAATAGATCGCAAAGGCAAATAACATGAGAAAGAGACCCGGGGGCCGTAGGTTTCACTAGTGGTTTCTCTCGAGAAAAATAGCAAACGGTGGGTAAACAAATTACTGTTGGGAAATTGATAGAACTTCAAATAATCACGACGATATCTAGTCCAAGATTAGTAGACCGACTCCTTCCTGCATATACTACTATTACTCCACACATCGACCGCTATCCAGCATGCATCTAGTGTATTAAGTTCATGAAGAAACAGAGTAATGCAATAAGAACGATGACATGATGTAGACAAGATCTATTTATGTAGAAATAGACCCCATCGTTTTATCCTTAGTAGAAACGATACATACGTGTCGGTTCCCCTTCTGTCACTGGGATCAAGCACCGTAAGATCGAACCCACTACAAAGCACCTCTTCCCATTGCAAGATAAATAGATCAAGTTGGCCAAGCAAAACCCAAATATCGGAGAAGAAATACAAGGCTATAAGCAATCATGCATATAAGATATCAAAGAAACTCAAATAACTTTCATGGATATAAAAAGATAGATCTGATCATAAACTCAAAGTTCATCCGATCCCAACAAACACACCGCAAAATGAGTTATATCATATGGATCTCCAAGAGACCTTTGTATTCATAATCAAGAGAGAGGAAGCCATCTAGCTACTAACTACAGACCCGTAGGTCTACAAGGAACTACTCACGCATCATAAAAGAGGCACCAATAGAAGTGGTGAACCCCTCCGTGATGGTGTCTAGAGTGGATCTGGTAGTTCTGGACACTGCGGCGGCTGGAATTGATTTTCCTCGACTCCCCTAGGGTTTCTGGAATATTGGGGTATTTATAGAGCAAAGAGTCGATTCAGGGGGCACCCGAGGTGGGCACAACCCACCAGGGGCGTGCCTGGGCCTCCTGGCGCGCCCTGGTGGGTTGTGCTCCCCTCGGAGCACCCCCAGGCACTACTTCGGCCCATTGGTTGTCTTCTGGTCCAGAAAAATCCACAAAAAGTTTCGCTGCGTTTGGACTACGTTTGGTATTGATTTCCTACGATGTAAAAAACATGCAAAAATAGCAACTGGCTCTTGGCACTATGTCAATAGGTTAGTACCAAAAAATGATATACAATGGCTATAAAATGATTATAAAACATCCAAGATTGATAATATAACAGCATGGAACAATCAAAAATTATAGATACGTTGGAGACGTATCACCAGAATATCCATCAAGAAAGCGAAAGTGTGTATGCTTAGATAATTTTTCTACCATTTGATCAATAAATGGCAAAGGGTAATGATCCTTCCTAGTGGCTTTGTTTAATTTTCTGAAATTAATTACCATTCTGTGATCAGTCATAATTCTTTGTGGGATAAGTTCATTTTTGTCATTAGGAACAACAGTGATACCTCCTTTATTAGGGACACAATGAACATGACTTGCTCATCTACTATCAGCTATTGGATAAATTATACCTGCTTCCAGAAGCTTTAGTATTTCAGTTCTTACCACTTCTTTCATCTTAGGATTTAATCGTCGTTGACGATCAACAACCGGTTTAGCATCGGGTTCCATATTAATCTTGTGCTGACAGAGAGTGGGACTGATGCCCTTAAGATCATCAAGAGTATATCCAATAGTAGCTCGGTGCTTCCTCAGAGTTTTTAATAATCTCTTTTCTTCATGCTCTGTGAGGTTAGAGCTAATAATAACAGGATATATCTTCTTCTCATCAGGATAAGCATATGTCAAAGTATCAGGCAATTATTTTATTTCAAACACATGATCACCTTTAGGTTGAGGAGGGCCTCCTAGAATTTCAACAGGCAAATTGTGTTTAAGAATAGGCTATTGATTAAAAAATAGTTTATCTATTTCATTTCTTTCATGCAAGTGCATATCATTTTCATGGTCTAGCAAATAGTGTTCTAACGGATCAGTAGGGGGTACGGCAATAGAAGCAAGACCAATTATTACATCTTTACTAGGAAATTCTTTATCATGAGGTTGCCTACGAAACTTAGAGATATTAAACTCATGAGACACATCACCAAAATTAACACTGACGGTTTCGTTCTTGCAATCTAGCTATCTTAGCATTAACAGTGCTCAAGAAAGGTCTACCAAAAATAATGGGGCAAAAATCATCTTGTGGAGAACCAAGAACTAGAAAATCAGTAGGAAAATTTATCTTCCCATGCAAGACTTCAACATCTCTAACAATCCCAAGTTGTGTGATAGTGTCTATATTAGCAAGCTTAATAGTAACATCAATGTCTTCTATTTTAGCAGGTGCACTATCATTCATAATTTCTTGGTATAAAGTAAAATGGATAACACTACCACTAGGGCCCATATCACATAAGCCATGCTAGCAATGATCCCCTATTTTAACTGAGAGAACAGGCATGCCAACAATGGGTTCATTCTTATCTTTAGTATTGGGTTTAGCAATTCTAGCACCTTTATCACAGAAATAAATGACATGCCCATCAATATTATCAACCATGAGATCTTTAACCATAGAAATACTAGGCTCTACTTTAATTTTTTCAGCGGGTCTAGGTGCTCTAATATTACGTTTGTTAACCACGGTTGAAACCTTAGCATGTTCCTTTATCCTAACAAGGAAAGGTGGTTTTTCAACATAAGCAGTAGGCACAACTGGTTCAACATTGTAAATGATAGTTTCATCTTTAACTATAACTGGCTCCTCAGTCTTTTCTTTAACAGGTGGATGATACTTAAACCATTTCTCATTAGGGAGATCAACATGAGTAGCAAATGATTCACAAAAGGAGGCTACTATCTCAGAGTCAAGTCCATATTTAGTGCTAAACTTGTGAAAAGCATCGGTATCCATAAAAGATTAACACAATCAAACTTAAGGGTTATACCTGACTCATTACCTTTGTCGAGTTCCCAATACTCGGAGTTGCGTTTAATTCTTTCCAGAAGTTTCCATCTGAATTCAATAGTTTTCTTCATAAAAGAGCCAGTCAAAGAAGAATCGGACATGGTTTGATTATCATGAGAAAGCCGAGAATAAAACTTCTGTAAGATAATTTCCTTTGAGAGCTCATGATTGGGGCATGTATACATCATGTATTTAAGCCTGCCCCAAGATTGAGCGACACTTTCTCCTTCACGAGGCCAAAAATTATATATGTAATTCCGATCACAATGAACTATATGCATAGGATAAAACTTTTGATGAAATTCCAACTTCAATCGACTCCAATCCCAAGCTCCAATATCATCACATAGCCTATACTATGTCAATGCATTCCCCCCAAAGATAAAGGGGAAACCTTCTTGTTAACTTCATCTCTGGGTAAACCTGCAAGCTTAAATAATCTACAAACTTCATCCACATAGATTAGGTGCATATTAGGATGTAGTGTTCCATCTCCTCCATAAGGATTAGCTAGCAGTTTCTCTATCATACCCGAAGGAATCTCATAACCAATATTTTCAGTAGGTGCAATAGGCTGAGGAGCAACTCTTTGTGCTTCCGGACGAGGTGAAGATACCCCGAACAAACCCCTCAAAGGATTGTTTTCCATAGTAACAAGTAACAATAAATTTCATCATGTAATATAATTTTTTCCTTACCAAATTCCACTCACCAAAAGCGCTTCACTCCCTGGCAACGCACCAGAAAAGAGTCTTGATGCCCACAAGTATAGGGGATCAATTGTAGTTCTTTCAATAAGTAAGAGTGTCGAACCCAACGAGGAGAAGAAGGAAATGACAAGTGGTTTTTAGCAAGGTACTTTCTGCAGGCACTGAAATTAACGGTAAGAGATAGTTCGATAGCAAGATAATTTGCAACGAGCAAGTAATAGTAACGGTAACACAAATTCAGCAAGGTAGCCCAATCGCTTTTGTAGCAAAGGACAGGCCAGAACGGTCTCTTATAATAAGCAAATCGTTCTTGAGGACACACGGGAATTTCATCTAGTCACATTCATCATGTTTGTTTGATTCGTGTTCGCTACTTTGATAATTTTATATGTGGGTGGACCAGTGCTTGGGTGTTGTTCTTACTTGAACAAGCCTCACACTTATGATCAACCCCTCTCGCAAGCATCCGCAAGTACAAAAGAAGAATTAAGATAAATTTAACCATAGCATGAAACATATGGATCCAAATCAGCCCCTTACGGAATAGCGCATAAACTAGGGTTTAAGCTTCTGTCACTCTAGCAACCCATCATCTAATAACTACTCCACAATGCATTCCCTTATGCCCAAAGATGGTGAAGTGTCATGTAGTCGACGTTCACATAACACCACTCAGGGAATCACAACATACATATCATCAGAATATCGAACGAATACCAAATTCACATGATTACATATGACAAGACTTCTTCCATTTCCTCAAGAACAAAAGCAACTACTCACAAAACATATTCACGCTCAAGATCAGAGGGGTATTCAAGTGCATAATAGATCTGAACATATAATGTTCCACAAAATAAACCATCTAGCATCAACTACGAGATGTAATCAACACTAATAGTTACCCACAGGTACCAATCTGAGGTTTTGATACAAAGATTGAACAGAAGATATTAACTAGGGTTTTGAGATGAGATGGTGTTGTTGGAGATGTTGATGAAGATCGGCCCTCCCACGATGATAGGGTTGTTGGTGATGATGATGGCTTCGATTTCCCCCTCCCGGAAGGAAGTATCCACGGCGGAATCGCTCCACCAGAGAGAAAAAGTGCTCCCACCCAAGTTCCATCTCGAGACAGCGGCGCTCCATCCCGAAAGTCTTCTCTTTATTTTTTTCTACGGCAAATGGCCTGATATACTAGTAGATGGGCACTGGAGGCTGGCCAGGGGGCCAATTACCCACCAAGGCGCGCCAGGGGGTAGGCATGCACTGGTGCCTAGTGGGCACCTGGGTGGCCCCCTCTGGTATCTCTTTTCTCCAATAGTTTTAATATATTCCAAAATAAATCTCCGTAAAATTTCAGCTCGTTTGGAGATGTGCAAAATAGGTATCTCTGATGTAGCTTTTTCAGGCCAAGAATTCCAGCTGCCGGTAATCTCCCTCTTTTTGTGAACCTTGCATATTATGAGAGAAAATACATTAGAATTACTCCACAAAGTGTTATATTGAATAAAAACACTATAAATAACTGTAGCAAAACATGATGCAAAATGGACGTATCAATTACCCTTGAATTAAATGAGTTCGGAGGCAAAACTATAAGCCCCTATCTTTCTATGTGTCTGACTGAAAATTTTGCTCCACATATATATATCGTTAGTGTCAGCAATCATAGAAGACTAAATGATAGTTGAGTATGTGGCCTTGCTAAACAAAAACTCTTACACGAGACCATTCCAGAGAATGTGATGAATTGTAATTGCCTTGTTGACTGAGAACATAGTTTGTTACTTTTCAAGGAAGTTTATGCCTAATACTTCGTTGTTGTGATGAATTGTAACTTTCTCATGATAAGTTTTATGATCGAATATATTACTGCTATGAAATTGATCATGATGTTACTATGTCTGTATTTTGTTTTTGTTGACACCTCTCTCTCTCTAAACATGTGGACATGCTTATTGATATCGACTTTCGCTTGAGGACAAGCAAGGTCTAAGCTTGGGGGAGTTGATACGTCCATTTTGCATCATGTTTTCGTACTGTTATTTATGACATTTTTGATCAAGAGAATACTTTGCGGTGCAATTCTAATGCTTTTTCTCTCTTAATTTGAAGATTTACAAGAAGAGGTAGATTGCCGACAGCTAGAGTTTTGGGCCTGAAAAAGCTACATTATAGATACCTATTCTGCACAACTCCAAATGAGCTGAAATTTTACGGACAATTATTTTGGAATATATAAAAATAGTGGAAGAAAGAAATATCAGAGGGGGCCACCAAGTGCCCACGAGGAACTAGGGCGCGCCCTGGTGGCTTGTGGCCCCCCTGGCCATCATCCATGGCCGATCTTCTACTATATGAAGCCATTTGACCTAGAAAAATAAATAAGGAGAGGACTTTTAGGACGAAGCGCCGCCGTTTCAAGGCGGAATCTGGGCAGGAGCACTTTTGCTATCCGGCGGAGCGAATCCGCCGGGGATACTTCCCTCCGGGAGGGGGAAACCGGAGCCATCGACATCACCAACAACCGTCTCATCGTGGGAGGACCGAACATCGTCAACATCTTCACCACCACCATCTCATCTCAAACCCTAGTTCATCTCTTGTATTCAATCTTTGTCTCAAAACCTCATATTGTTACCTGTGGGTTGCTAGTAGTGTTGATTACATCTTGTTGTTGAGGCTAGTTGGTTTATTTGGTGGAGGATTATATATTCAGATCCTTGATGCTATTCGATATCCCTCTGATCTTGGACATGAATATGATTTGTGAGTAGTTACGTTTGTTCTTGAGGACATGGGAGAAGTCTTCTCATAAGTAATCATGTGAATTTGGTATTCGTTCAATATTTTGATGATATGTATGTATTGTTTCCCTTAGTGGTGTCATGTGAACGTCGACTACATGACACTTCACCATACTTGGGCATAAGGGAAAGTTTTGTGGAGTAATAATTAGATGATGAGTTGCTAGAGTGACAGAAGCTTAAACCCTAGTTTATGCGCTATTCCGTAAGGGGCTGATTTGGATCCATATGTTTCATCCTATGGTTACATTTATCTTAATTCTTCTTTTGTAGTTGCGGATTCTTGCGAGAGGGGTTAATCATAAGTGGGAGGCTTGTTCAAGTAAGAACATCACCCAAGCACCGGTCCACCCACATATCAAATTATCAAAGTAGCGAACACGACTCAAACAAACATGATGAATGTGACTAGATGAAATTCCCGTGTGTCCTCAAGAACGCTTTTCTTATTATAAGAGACCGTTCTGGCCTCTCCTTTGCTACAAAAAGGATTGGGCTACCTTTACTCACATTTGCTATTGTTACTATTGTTGCTCGTTACAAATTACCTTGCTATCAAAGTACTTGTTACCGATAATTTCAGTGTTTGCAGACAATACCTTGTTCAAAACCGCTTGTCATTTCCTTCTGCTCCTCGTTAGGTTCGACACTCTTACTTGTCGAAAGGACTACTTGTGGGTCATCACTCACTGGCGGAGCGATTTCGCCGGGGATACTTCCCTCCGGGAGGGGAAAACCGGAGCCATCGACATCACCAATGACCCTCTCATCATGGGAGGACCAATCTTCATCAACATCTTCACCAGCACCATCTCCTCTCAAACCCTAGTTCATCTCTTGTATTCAATCTTTGTCCCAAAATCTCAGATTGGTACCTGTGGGTTGTTACTAGTATTGATTACATCTGGTACTTGATGCTAGTTGGTTTATTTGGTGGAAGACTAAATGTTCAGATCCTCAAGCATATTCAATACACCTCTGACCTTGAACATGAATATGATTTGCGAGTAGTTACTTTCGTTCTTGAGGACATGGGAGAAGTCATGTTATAAGTAATCATGTGAAGTTGGTATTCGTTTGATATTTTGATGATATGTATGTTGTTGCTTCCTTTAGTGGTGTCATGTGAACATCGAATACATGACACTTCACCATACTTGGGCCTAAGGGAATGCGTTGCGGAGTAATAAGTAGATGATGGGTTGATAGAGTGACAGAAGTTTAAACCCTAGTTTATGCGTTATTCCGTAAGGGACTGATTTGGATCCGTATGTTTCATGCTATGGTTAGATATATTTTAATTCTTCTTTCTTAGTTGCGGATGCTTGCGAGAGGGGGTAATCATAAGTGGGTTGCTTGTTCAAGTAAGAACAACACCCAAGCACCGGCCCACCCACATATCAAATTATCAACATAGCGAACGCGAATCAACTAAACATGATGAACGTGACTATATGACAATTCCCATGTGTCCCCGAGAGCACTTTGCTTTATATAAGAGAACTGTTTGGCTTGTCCTTTGCTATAAAAAGGATTGAGATGCCTTGCTGCATCTTTGTTACTATTGCTACTCGTTACTTGTTCCGAATTATCTTTCTACAAAACTATCTATCACCGCTATTTTAAGTACTTGCAGAGAATACCTTGCTGAACACCACTTATCATTTCCTTTTGCCCTCGTTGTGTTCGACACTCTTACTTATCGAAAGGACTACGACTGATCCCCTATACTTGTGGGTCATCAGTGGGCTAGTGAATTGGCTGTTGAGTCGTCGCCTAGTCAAACTGCTTGACCAACCAAGAAACAAGACCAGGTTTGTCTTTTGAACTTTGTGGTAAGTTGAGGGTGCAATACAACCGGTTTTTGAGATGAGGGCTGTAAATCGGACTGAGTGGTTAGTTCCGGGTTGAAATGTGGACTTTTCTCCATAACAATTATCTATATTTAACAATCTTAAATTATTTCAATGCATACAAAAGAATTTCTGACATATTCTTTGATAATTAGTGTGCATAAAGTCAAAAACACCATTGCCAAAGGTTTAGAAGAATGCCAAGCTTGGACCTTATCGCATTGACTTCCTGATAGTAGGTACAATGTCATCTCGGCTGTGGTGATGCTGAAGCGGCAACAGCGGCCTGCCTTTGGCTTGTGTTGGAGATTGAATTTGTTTAGCTCCTTGGGAACCTGTTTGTAATTTCCTTTTTTGATATTTTTTATTGTTTGAAGTTTTTAGTATAAACTCAGCGTCTTATTTAAAAAACTATACCTTTTACGGAAAAAGGTATGGAAGAACACGTGAGCTACATTTCTTCTGGAAGTACTCTGTTCCTTTCGAACACAAACTGCTCTATTCATATAAAAATGATACAACTGCATTTTTACATAATAGACTTTGCAAGACAGAAAAATAATAATCCCTAACACCGAGGAGTCGTCGTTGACGAGAACCAGCCACACAGAGAAAGAGCATCACTGCAGCATGGAACCATGTGCGCCGCCACGAGGACTCCACCAAAGGAATCACCCTTGAGGTTTTTGAAGCCGCTTGAGCCACCCGAGATGAACGGACCTTGGTCGTGACGGCAAAGTCCTCGAATCAGCGAGATCTCCATTGACAAATAAAGAAACCGTCATCGACAACCACTTGGAAGAAAGAAGAGCATTAACCATCTTGAAATGAACCACACACCAACAGTTAAGATCTGAAAAGAGCAAAAAGAAAAGAAAAAACAAAGACACGAACTAACACAGGCCCTTCGCCGACGCCGGATCGTTGATGTAAGGGGTTATTCCGACTCGCCATCGCCGCCAACGCATCGTAGATGTGTCATCGAAAAAACAAAAACCTAAGAAAAAGAAACAAAATGAACGGACATGTCTTCATTCCTCTTGTTGCCGCCGGATGGGAAAGAGGAGGGGCGATGTGACGGCCTGGAGGAGAGCTTTGACGGCGGAGGGCCTAGGGTTGGCTCCCGGTAGTACTCGTTATGCACTGGACGGCCTACACGCACACACCCCTATGAGCACCTCCGAAAGACTAAGCCGGCATACCATTTTGAAATTTACGAAATCACCGTAGGCACCTCGTCGTCGACGGGGACATCTCCTCTCACTGAATGCGCATCACCGAAAATTCTGAAATAAATTCAGAAATTAATGCAAGCATCAGGACTTAAACCCTGGTGGGCTAAGAAGACCACAGTTCCTCTAGTCATCCAACCACATGTTGATTCGCAGATCTAGCATTCTCGTGGTTGCAGCCCGTGGCCGTCATACAGCACGATACGCGCGGCAAGGTTTTACCCCTCCCCTCGAAATGGCAAAAACCGGCGGGACACAGAAAACGGCATACATGCATGCACGCGCCCGTAGCCCCCTTCCCTATGCGGCGGCAGCAGCAAGCAGGTGCAAGGTGTACTCACACGTCTGCTCCTCTAATCATTCGCCCGTCCGCTCCGGACCCCCTCCCCTCCCCTCCGTCTCTCTCCTCCTCCACATCCTCCCTCCTCCCTCCCTCCCTCCCTCCCCCGTCTCTGTCCGCGGGAATCCACTTCTCTTCAGCCCACAGCCACAATGTTGCGCGGCTGCTTAAAAGCCACTGCGGGTGCCAAGCACAGGTTCCCCCGCTACCCGCCCGCTCTTCTCCTTCCTCCCCCTCACTAGCCTCCCCTCCCTCTCCTCCAATCTCCAACACAAGAAGAGTACAGAGTGAGCATCCTCCCGAAGAAGCCTCCTTGGCCGGTGCTGGATCTTGCAACCAGACTGGTTAGTTCTTGCTCCATGGCTGCTGGTTCTTCTGTTTCCCCCTCCGCTTTCTCATTACGTTTCTCCAAAAGCTGCGTCCCTAATGCGTGTTTTCCAATCTCTTCTGAAACCTGATGTGGATTTCGCCCTATCCACCGATCTTAACGGGATAATCCTAGTTTTATGCTGCTTCTAAAGCTTCTGAGTCTTTGTAAAGCACTTCTCTGAAGCTCTTCGCTTTTCCTATAAAATACTTCTTCTCAGCATCTTAACAGAAAAAAATATATTTTAAAATGATACTACTCCTTTGCTAGTGCTCTGTAGACTTGATTGATGAGTAGATTAAAAAGGAATAAACAAATCCCTTATGTGAAGCCTTTTCACTGTGTCGCTGGTTGCTAGCTGCTCCTCTGCATGTGCTGCAGGCAGGTTTACATGACCGGTAGGTTTCCTGCAGGCAGGCTCCCCGTACTGCATCTACCTTTCCTTTTTTTTCCCATCATTGGCCTCCCTGTTCCCCCCTGCATACTCCACCTGCTTTCCTATACATACTTTTGGCAATTTTTTAGTACTCTGAGATTTCCTTTGCTATCAGAAGTTCTTTTTTTAAGAATTATTCAACGCATTATTATTTCCATATAGTTGGCCCTGTCTGGCATCGCACATGCCCTGCTTGCTTCATCTGAAGCCAAATCAGGCTATGCTGCAGGAGGCACATTTTTTTTTCTGGAGCAGTATGTTCTCGTTGCCAATCAAATTTAAAAAACCATGCCGCATGCACATGAAGCACAGTTTCTCAGCTGATTTTGTTGTTTGATTCTTGCCATCTCCTCTGTTTGCTTCGGCATGCAGCGTGCCCTCTGCGGTGAAGTGAATCGCCGGTCGATGCTTGTGATGATTTGAGCCATGAGCCAATTCGTGCCAGATTGGGGAAACATGGGGGACATCTCCAGGCCACTCGGGTTCGCTCTTGATCGCTTCATGCATTGGAATTTGTGGTCTAATGGTATTGCTAACCTTTTTGTTTTCGTGCATGGTGTGTGTTGCTGCAGCGAGGACGATGACCTCATGGAGCTGCTGTGGTGCAACGGCAATGTCGTCATGCAGAGCCAGGGTCATCGGAAGCTGCCGCCGAGGCCTGAGAAGGTTCCGGCGCCGCCGGTGGTGCAAGAAGACGAGGCCGGCCTGTGGTTCCCGTTCGCGCTCGCCGACTCGCTCGACAAGGACATCTTCACGGACCTCTTCTGCGAGGAACCACCGGGGGTCGACGCCGGCAAGGCCGGCAGGGACGGTGCCCCAGTGTTAGGGGACGCCGACAGGCGCAGCAGCCAGTCGTCCGCGGTGTCGGCGGCGAGCGACCTGATGCCGCCTCCCAAGTCCACGCACGTGTCCTGCTCCAGCAGGCAGCAATCGATGAGCCTGGCCGACTGCGGCGACAACGCCGGCGGCGTCCTGTCGGACCTCGTCCAGGCTCGGGCCGGGAAGGCGGCGATGGAGGAGGGCGCGTCGTCGACGCTGAGCGCGATGGGGGCGAGCTTCTGCGGGAGCAACCAGGTGCAGGTGCAGGGCGCGGTGAGCGAGCAGGGGCGCGCCGGCCACACCACTGCCTATGGCGGCAGCGGCGCAGGCAGCGCTCTGCCCTCGGCGGTGGGGAGCGGAAATGCAAACGCCAGAGGCAGGGGCTACGAGGCCACGGTCGCCTCCTCGTCCGGGCGGTCCAACTACAGCTTCGGCGTGACCGCCACCACGGCCACCACCGGCACCGAGCCGACGAGCACGAGCAACCGGAGCAGCAAGCGCAAGCGGGGACTGGACACGGAGGACTCGGAGAGCCCCAGCGAGGACGCCGAGTCGGAATCATTGGCGCTTGAGCGCAAGCCGCCGCAGAAGCTCACGACGGCGCGGAGGAGCCGCGCCGCCGAGGTGCACAACCTCTCCGAGAGGGTGCGTTCCGTGATTCATTTCTTCTTGTGCGATCAATGGTAATTTGGTCATTACATCTCTGAAACTGACGGCTGTTGTTTGTGACGACGGTTGCAGAGGAGACGAGACAGGATCAACGAGAAGATGCGAGCGCTGCAAGAGCTCATACCCCACTGCAACAAGGTGCCGGGAGCATTTATTTTCTTGATCGGCGAACCTGAATGAAACTCTAGTTTGGTTTTACTAATGAATCTGCTCGATTGGGTTTTGTGCTGGGCGGCATGCATTGCAGACTGACAAGGCGTCGATGCTGGACGAGGCGATCGAGTACCTGAAGACGCTGCAGATGCAGGTGCAGATGATGTGGATGGGCAGCGGCATGGCGCCGCCGGCGGTGATGTTCCCGGGCATGCAGATGCACCAGTACCTGCCGCAGATGGGGCCGCCGTCCATGGCGCGGATGCCCTTCATGGCGCCGCCGCAGCAGGGCCACGGCGTGAGCCTGCCGGAGCAGTACGCGCACTTCCTCGGCGTCAACCCCCACCACCTGCAGCCGCCGGCCCACCACCATCACCATCAGGTTCCGTCCGTCCGTCCCGGCAACCGCCAAAACCATATCCATTTCCAACGCTCCCGCCGTCTTTTCCACTCTCCCTAACACGTAAGATGGACGTTTCTCCCGGCAGCATTTCGCGCAGGGGGTGGGCTACTACCCGCTAGGGGCGAAGGCCCTGCAGCAGAGTCCGGCGCTCCACCACGTGTCCAATGGCAACACCGGCGGTGGCACGCCTGCCGCTACCGCCAACGCCACGCCGGGGAACGCGATACACCCAAACAAAAGATGAGGTATGCTTGTTTCTCTTCCCTTCTCCAGGCAAGGTGCTGGAAGCTTTTATTTTTTCTTTTTCGGGCAAGAGAAGCTTCGGAAGCCCTTGGGAAGCTTGGACTAGGAAGCCTGTTTGGTTCACTTCTTTTGTCAAGTTTGGTTGCTTAGTCAGTTGTTAATATATTTTTCTATATAGTACATGGGATCAAAAATCACGTCTTCACTAACATCAAATAATTTCAGCACCCACAAACTTATAAGCTTTACATCTGCAATTAATCAGTTTTTTTTTCCTACTACACGAAATGAAAGGAAGCAGCTACACGCGGTCCCATCGCATCTCCCGTCGATCACCGCCGACCATCTCTCCTCTCTCACCAATTTTCTTCCTCTCCGCTCGGCGCTCACTGTTACTGCCATTGCGACCAGATCCGCCGCCAGATCATGGAAGCGCTAATCTCATTGTCCTCTTCTTCCTCGCCACGCCGCTCATCACGCCATATCGACGCAATTAGAATTTCATGCCTTAAGAGTATCTCTGCCCCTGCCCCTAAATTTTAACACAAACAAGTCCTCAAAATTTAACTCCTCAAATGTAAAAAGTATGAAAGTGCTCATCTAGCCCTTTTATAAACTTAACTCCCAATAGAACTGGCCTACGTGGAAGCATTTCTTCCCCTTCCCTTAATTTCCCCCTTCCTTCGCGAGGGGTTAATTCCCCTTCTTTCTTTCTCACATCAAGCATGGATATTTTTTTTTTCAAAAAGCATCAAGCATGGATATGGCAATGTCTATTCCTGGGAGCCATCCACCATGCTGCGGGGCGATCTCGCCTCAAAGAGCACCAACCGCACCATGCCGGAGTGAGCCGGTGCCGCATTTGGTTCGGGGCTACGGCATGCAGTCCAAGGCATGGTCTTGGGTTTACACGGCCAACCACAACTTCTGCTGGTAGATAATGTAAAAACTCCCAAGCAAAACAATGGGGTTTCCTATGTGCCCCGTGACTTCACAACATGGAATTTGAATAAGTTGGCAAAACATGGTCTCCATCATCTTAACAGACTTCTTTCATTTTGATGCTCCTAGCAATGAACTGAACTATGTTATACCTCATCAGCATGCATATGTTCGAGTGTTACCATCATATGAAAACTACACCGCAACTGGCAATTATCGAGTGGTTCTGCACTTCCGTAGTGCCAAGAAAATCCCGATTAATAGACAAAATATCTGAAAACAAGATAAGCTTCGGAGCATGGCGCGAGAATCCGTCATTTTCGGACAATTTTCCCCATATGCCAAGAATTAGGTCTCACTAGCCAACTCATGTGGGTGCATACGTGCAGCCAACCTAGCCATGTCAATGGTTTGTACCATTCTTAACTTGTCTCCATCAGGATACTTTTCAATGGTCACACCACGTACACATCTCTTGTGTCTTCATCTCTAGATATATGTCTTCTTTTTTCGCCCTAGCGGTCACAAGCACCCCAAATAATTCAAAAACAAAACGAGTTTCATGGTCATGGGAGCATATAATTCATTATCCTAAATTTTCTTCTCATATGTTGACAGGGTAATTACGAAAACAAGTTAAGAGGAGCAATAAAAAGGAAAGGAGCTGCAGCGTCACAGCAACAATATACATGGAGAAGAGGAAACGCCGATGCGAATCAAGCGGTTGGCGTCTTCTTCCATCTTCTGCCCCCTATGAGACCCCGGCAGGAAAATTGTAGCAAATCATGCGGATCTCTTTTGTTCCATTTTTGCCGGGAAATCGTATGAATGTCTAGCTAACTGATTATATTGTTAATATAAAATTTTGGGTTTTGCTCCTGATACTACCTGGGGTTGTTGCCTATTGATTGGGCATGCACCCTGCTTGTACTAATATTGAACTTCCATCTCTGTTCTCTTTTGTTAAGCCAATATGTTCAGTATCAATGTTGGGCTTTTCTTGGCATTGTTTTCAATAACAAAATAACACAGGGGATGAAAGGCAAAGAAAGAGATCAGGTTATTTATCATCAGAAAAAAGGAAGTAATGCTACATCCATGGATCATTATGAGGGTTTTACCGGATGATTGGATTAATGGAAGGGTGTGGTTAAGTTTCAGTCGACTGAGATTTAACCAGTCTCAATCTAACTGAGATTTAACCAAGTCTCAATCAAGTGACATAATATGCAAGAAAACAAATTGAAAAGAAATTTTTACACGGATCTTAGTGTATGATCTCACATCGACTGAGACGACTAAGGCTTGGCAAGACTGTTAAGGGGCGTAGAACTCGTGTAACTCGCCCGCACGGTTAGCATTATAGGCACAATGGGGTCTTCTACAGCTTTGGTAGCGAGTTTACTCTCCATGGTCTATGTAGATCTACCTTCGTAACTTCTTGTCCAGTTTGATATGCAAGTTATACTTTCAATTCTTTGTTGATTCCTGCGGTTTCTTCTGGCGAGCATTTGTTCTGCCTCCCAACACCTTCAAAAGATGAAGAATCCGCGATGGTTCTTCCCAGGATTTGACTCCCAAGTTCCAACTGGCATAAGAATCCCTTTGAGGTCGAGGGTGACTCCTCTAAATGCTCAACACCAGTTGCTTCCACGATTGTGGTAGATATGAAGCCAGTAGTGCCAACAGTACTATTGTTCTTCAAGAGAAAGTTGAGGATCGAATTCGGTTAGCCCGGCAGCATCCATGCATATGGTGCTAGCCAGTAGCAGGCCGTCGAGTTCGAGAAAGTGTTTGAAAGATGCATCGATAGCCTAGGCTGATGATGATTGTCGAACTAGGTGCCGGTGGCCAGGCCGTATGCCACAGAAGCTGTTTATGCTGGAGATGTCTCCGGCCACCAGTGGAGAGAAGAGATGGAATCTTGTCATCGCCTTATCGCCGCAAGCTGTCTGCCGGAGCGCGACCCGATCGAGAGAGGCTGCTCAGCTCAGTTTATTGCACCCTAGCTTCTTCACAAAGGCGCGTGCTGTGGTGATGGCCGAATCCAGCCGTGACTCGGGACAGAGGAATTATTCTCTTCAGGCAGCAGCAACAACCGTTCTAGCTAGCCCCATATTTTGTACAGTAGTAGCTGTAGGTTGGCGACCTAGGACCCGGCCGCCGTGCTCTGTTCCCCGTGCCGAGATCTTGGACCTGCGTGCCTGCATCTGCATGCATGCACGTGTATCCGTCGCTTGGTGATCAGAAGATCAGATACTGTTGTCTGCTGGTGAGCGACGAACGAAGTACACGAGCTTGTCCGCTCGTGTGCCTTCTTGAAGCAAGGCGGAGTCGTCGGCGATAAAGATGAGCGCACCGAGACGGATCTCGCGGCCCAAAGCCAGACCACCGCCGGAAACCATGTTGACAGAGAACGGAATTCGCAACCTCACCGGAAGTCGCTCAGACGCCTATCCCACGGTGGGCGCCAACTGTCGTGGGAACGAGTCTGACAGTAAGAGTATAGGGTACGTAGGAGGAGGCAAGGTCCTAGCTACGGCGAGGTTGTACACACAAGTTTACGAGTTCAGGCCTCTCTCGGAGGAGGTAATAGCCCTACGCCTCGGTGCCTCGGAGGCTTTTGTCGACTGGAAATGTGTGAAAGTTACAGGAGGTGCGAACCCTTGTGCCAGAGGAGGGGGTGGCTTATATAGAGTGCGCCAGGACCCTCCCAGCTCTCCGTTACACAAGGTTCAATGTGAGTTAAGACTGGGGCGTTACTGGTAACGCCTGCTATTAATGATCTTTATGACGACGGAGTGAATGCCTGACCGTTGCCATCCTTGGGTGACTCTAGGACTTCAGAGCTCCGAGTGATTCTTGGGTATGGTCGAGTGTTGTTGTCAGGTCGAGTGGAATTGGGATATCCGAGTGGAATCATCGTCGAGTGGATTACACTTCAGGGTGATTTCAGTCGGTATCTTCTGTTGCACTTTGTGTGTCTCTGACTTTAGGGCAGTGTCCTCGGGTAGGGTGTCTAGGTCAGGCTAAAGACCCTACCCTAGGTACATGTCATCGTCATTAGCCCCCGAATGGATTGAGGTCCGAGTGAAGAAGGGTTGAAGTTGGTTCCGACTCGATTCAATGCTTCGGAGGCATTTCACCAAGGTCTGGAAGGCATACTGGTACTTTAACCCTGCATCAGTCGCCTTGATCGATTCTGGCTCCTGAGATCACCGAGTGAATTATGCTGCAAATCTTTGAGTGAATTGGAATGTGATACCATTGGTGCGATTGATTGCTCTGCGGTTTTCGGACCTCACGGGATTCAAAATTTTGGAGAAGCGCGCGGGACGGGGCGTGGCGCAGTAAGCGGAGCGAGTAGATAGGGGCTCCTCGATCTTTGCGCCACCTTTTTCGCCACGTATCAAGCCAGCGCCTGTTACGGGATGCGATAGGATCGCTCGGGCCCACAGGTCAGCCACTCGGAAGCGGGTCCATAAAACGCGCCATTGCCGATGCGAGGCGTTGTGCATTCCATTCGTTCCCCTTTCTCTCTGCCTCTCCGCCTCGCTTCTTCCTTCTCTCCACGCCTCCGCCCGGCCCGCTCGAGCTCCGCCACCATGGTGAAGGACAAGACTGCGGCCCTCGAGCGTGCGAAGAAGGCGACGATGACGGCGAAGGGCAAGAAAACGACGAGGGGGTCGTCATCGCGGTCCGGTCTGCCGCCTGGTTGGATCCAGGGGGACTGGATCCGCTCTGCCGTCGTGAAGGAGGACCTAGAGAATCTCGCCGCCGACGGCCTGATAGCTCATGGTTCCTGGAGGTTGCCTGAGGGAGGATCCGAGCCCCAGCCGCGCGAGGGAGAGCGCGTCCTCCTCACCACCCACGTCGAGCGAGGTTTCTCTCTGCCCCCGCATCCATTCTTTCGGGGTTTTCTGAATTTCTTTGGTGCCTAGATCCACCACTTTCCTCCCAACACAATCTCGTATCTTGCCGCATTTGTTTCAATGTGCGAGAACTTCCTTGGGTGTCAGCCGCACTGGGGTTTGTTCAAACACATTTTCACTTGCCGATCTCAGTCGGTGAAGAAAGCCAACTCAGATGACGAAAAAAAGCACGTGATCCAAATGTGCGGGGGGTTAGGGATCCAAACAAGAGGTAGGAGTACTTTTCCCCCGATGACATTTCCCGAGTCAGTTAGAGGATGGCAGTCGACTTGGTTTTACTGCAAAGACAACCCGACTCCCGGTCAGTCGACCGGCCTTCCCTCTTTCACTCTGGATAGACTCTGCCGACCTTCTTCACTGGAAGTAACCGCGGCGGAGAAAGGTGAGGTGTCCATGTTAGTCGACGCGGTCGTTGCATTAGTCCAGAGGGGTGTGACTAGCATGGATCCGCTGGAGGTGTTTCTCCGTCGACGCATTCAACTCTCCAAGCTCCTGACCACCCAATGTGGATGTACTCGGGCGTCGATGACACCGCTCGGGTCCACCCGGAGGAGGTCGCCGAGGAGACGGTGGCTTAGTGGCTGCGGAGCATCACTGGTAACAAGGACAACCCGCATGGAGCCAGGACGATCTTGCCATTCGATGCTGACAATGCTCCAGATGAGGTCAAGCTCGATTTACTGAGTGTTCTTTCAATATGCGATTGTTCTTGAATCCGACTGATATTTGTAACTTGTGTCTTGTAGATTTTCACCAAGATGTACTCAATGCCGAACGGGGAGCAGCACCAGGAGGGAGTAGGGAGTGATGATGAAAGTGCTGATTGGCAATATGCAGATGACAGCGAGGATTCTGGTAGCAGCGAGGAAGTCGACTCGCCGCCCCGCTCTGAACGGCATTCCAAACAGTCGTAGGACCCCGTAGGTGGACGTGGCAAAGCAATTCCGCCAAGTGCGAAGATTCCGAAGTGCACTCGAACTTCAACCCCAGAACCAACAGAGAAGGCCGCGAAGCAGGCCAAAGTTGTTCCACTGAAACCTCGGAAGGCCCTACCTAGGATCAAGGTGGCCGTGCCCGTTGCTTCTGCGTAAGTGTTTCCTTTCCTTGTCTTTCGTTTCCACTGTGAACTTCTTTACTTGCTTGACCGAGTGAAATTTGGAACTTTCAGTGCTGCTACTTCTGCAACATCTATGGACATCGACAAGGAGCGGGGTGATGCGGAGACCGCAGACGCGGCCACTTCTTGGGCAGGTATGATTCTGCAGTCATGCTTCTACTCTGTCAACTGCTTTCATGGGAGACTGAAATCTTACTGTTGAGTGTTTTGCAGTGCCGACAAATGTTATCCAGCTTCCAGATGATGATGGTGATGATGATGATGATGAGGAAGTACCTCAAAGGAGCACAGGGAGAAGAGGCAGAGCTTCGAGCAGGAGGGTACCTGCCAGCAAAGCGCCTCGCCGGGCATCCAAGCCTATAGTTCAACAACTTGATGATCCAGTACGGGCCACTGTCTCTTTTGCTGATCCTCTGTCGACTGACCAGCCTTCGGCGTCGACTGCTCAGACTTCTGGCCCGATTGCACAACATCAAGCTCCAACTCCACCGGCCACGTCGTCTGCTCCAACGTCCACTCCGTTTGTTTTGTATAATGCTCCGGAGGACCAAGTAGGAGCTGCCAAGGAAGCTATGATCTAGGCGGGTGTTATGATGGACCGACTAAAGGTGGTGTTTGACACCAGCAAGGCTGCGTACGATGCCAGCTCTGCCCTCCAAGCCAATGTCCAAGTAAGTGGGATTGTAAGTTGATTTCCGATTGGTTTTCCAACTTGATTCTTGCTCTGTTAGGATATGTTATCTGAAAACTGCTGGTTTATTATTTGTAAGATGTCGGTCTGTACCTTGCATCTGTACACCCACTGGGTGTTTTTTGTAGCTGTGTAGCTCTTTCACTTGTAGTTGTGTAGCTCTTTCACTCGAATCAGACAGGTCATGTCGAGTGAGTTCTTGAACCAGTGGGGGCACGCTGAGTGCACCCACTGGGTGTAGTCCCCGAGGCCGCTGTCGACTGCGGGCAGTCGACGGTGGTCTTAGAACAAATGTGGTTTTTTCGCAGCTGAGTAGCTCTTCCACTCGAATTTAGATAGGTCGTGTCGAGTGGGATCTTGGTCTAGTGGGGGCACGCTGAGTGCACCCACTGGGTATAGTCCCCGAGATCGCGGTCGACTGCGGGCAGTCGGCGGTGGTCTGAAAATAAATGTGTTTTTTTACTCTTTCCATTCGGGCTGGGCGGACCATGCCAGGTGGGAAATCGAACCAGTGGGGACACGCTAAGTGCACCCACTGGGTGTAGTCCCCGAGACTGCTGTTGAATGTTTGATTCTGTGGCAGTCTTATAACTCTTTTGCCATAGCAATTTGATCTTGCACTTTTTCACTCGGAAGTAACTAACTTTATTTCTGTCGATCGACTTGTCTTGTTGCTGATTGCAGAAATCTTGTGAGCTTGGGACCTAGTATGCTGCTTTGGAACAGGAGAAAATCCAACTCAAGCTTGATCTGGATTTGGCCAAGGAGAACCTGAAGAAGGCTCAAGATGAAGTGGCAATCATGGGAGGTAACAACTTGTCGACTGTATGCCTTGTTATTTTTCCTTTCCCATCCTTATTTGAGATGAGTGAGTGATCCCACTCAAACAGATGTGCGCAGTGAAAACCGTCAACTCCAAGCCCAACTGAGGAATGTTGTTTCTTTAGACAAAATGAAGCAGGCCTTGGAGCAGAAGGGCCTTGACCTTGCGGGGGCGCAGAAGACGGCGCGTGAGAAGACTAAACTAGCTGACAAGAAGCTAGCTTCGGTCGGCAAGTTGGAGGAGGAGAATGCCAAACTGAAGACTGCCGTTGACGAGGCAAAGAAAGAAGCTATGCAGCTGAGGGAGGAGAAGGTGGCCTTGGCTGACAAAGTAGATGTTCTCACTCGGAAGAGGGACGAACTGGAGGCTTATCTGGGTGGTCTTGCCAAGAAGATGTTCCTCATGCTTGAAGGTATTTTACCTCGTCCGACTGGATCAAAAACTTCTTCACAACGCTGCCGCCAACTCACAACTTTTCTCTTCGTGCAGAGTTCTGTCAGAATTTCGAGGAGGAAACCGGGCGGATCGAGACAGGACTGGACCCCATCAACTCTCCCGTCAAGGATGAAGCTGCCATGAACATACTACGACTGGAATCTCGCCTCGCTAGTGTCTTGGATTATGTCGCTCGACTGAAAGTTGCCTTGACGCGGATAGACAAGGAGCTGTGGCCCGAAGATGTGCTTCTAAATGACCTCGAGTCACCGATGATCCGACTCAACGATATCCCTGACCGAGTGCAGGCGTGGAAGAAGTCTGCTGCTCGCTGCGGCGCTGATGTGGCTCTATCAATAGTTCGTGTTCATTGCAAGGACGCCAAGAAAGAGAAGCTAAAAGCTCTTCAGGTGGCAAACACCAAGAAGCTTCAGTTTCAATCTTTTATGGAGACCTTTATCGACGTAGCCACTCGCATTGCAGATGGCATCGACTTGGACACTTTCATCAAGCCAGCTAGTCCTCCTCCCGCCGAGTGAAAAACTTGATAACTTGACTTTATTTGCCTCGGAATGCCGAGTGATTTTGTAATCGTTAAACTCTTTCGGGCCTGATGCTCGAGTACTTTTGCTTGTGGTTCTGGACCTCGCTGGATTTATCCGAACTTAGTTGTTTTATCCGAATGCAGTTTTCCTTGCTTCCAATGTGCTTGGATTGTTTATATAGCGGAGCTGGTTCACAGCCAAGCCCCTGAGCACAGGGTGGGGTGGACGTTGTACTTGTGGTCCAGCTCAAAGTGCACCTCGTCGTACTTGCGGATTGCTCCTCCCGAGTGGGAGGATTGCTATCCACTCGGACTATTTTTGAAACTTAGGCGAGCACGGGGTCGCAGCTAAGCCCCTGAGTGAGAGGATTGCTATCCACTCGGAGTATGTTTAAAACTTAGGCGAGTGCGGGGTTGCAGCTAAGCCCCCGAGAGAGAGGATTTCTCTTCACTCGGAGTATGTTTAAAACTTAGGCGAGTGCGGGGTCGCAGCTAAGCCCCCGAGTGAGAGGATTGCTCTTCACTCAGAGTAAGTTTTGAAACTAAGGGGAGTGCGGGGTTGCAGCTAAGCCTCCGAGTGAGAGGATTGCTCTTCACCCGGAGTATGTTTAAAACTTAGGCGAGTGCAGGGTCGCAGCTAAGCCCCCGAGTGAGAGGATTGCTCTGTTGGGGAACGTAGCAGAAATTCAAAATTTTCTACGCATCACCAAGATCAATCTATGGAGTTTACTAGCAATGAGAGGGAAGGAGTGCATCTACATACCCTTGTAGATCGCGAGCGGAAGCGTTCAAGAGAACGGGGTTGATGGAGTCGTACTCATCGTGATCCAAATCACCGATGATCCAAGCGCCGAACGGATGGCACCTCCGCGTTCAACACACGTACGGAGCAGCGACGTCTCCTCCTTCTTGATCCAGCAAGGGGGGAAGAGAGGTTGATGGAGATCCAGCAGCACGACGGCGTGGTGGTGGAAGTAGCGGGATCCCGGCAGGGCTTCGCCAAGCGCAAGCGGGGAGGAAGAGGTGTCACGGGAGGGAGAGGGAGGCGCCAGGGCTTAGGTATTGCTGCCCTCGCTTCCCCCCACTATATATAGGGCCAAGGGAGAGGGGGGGGGGGGGCGCAGCCTTGGCCCTTCCTCCAAGGAAGGGTGCGGCCAGGGAGGAGTCCTTCCCCCCCAAGGCACCTCGGAGGTGCCTTCCCCCTTTAGGACTCTCCATTTATCTTATCTCTTGGCGCATGGGCCTCTTGGGGCTGGTTCCCTTGGCCCATATGGGCCATGGCGCACCCCCTACAGCCCATGTGGCCCCCCGGGGCTGGTGGACCCCCGGACCCCTTTCGGCACTCCCGGTACAATACCGATAAAGTGCGAAACTTTTCCGGCGACCAAAATAAGACTTCCCATATATAAATCTTTACCTCCGGACCATTCCGGAACTTCTCGTGACGTCCGGGATCTCATCCGGGACTCCGAACAACTTTCGGTTTACCGCATACTAATATCTCTATAACCCTAGCGTCACCGAACCTTAAGTGTGTAGACCCTACGGGTTCGGGAGACAGGTAGACATGACCGAGACGACTCTCCGGTCAATAACCAACAGCGGGATCTAGATACCCATGTTGGCTCCCACATGCTCCTCGATGATCTCATCGGATGAACCACGATGTCGAGGATTCAATCAATCCCGTATACAATTCCCTTTGTCTATCGGTATGTTACTTGCCCGAGATTCGATCGTCGGTATCCCGATACCTTGTTCTATCTCGTTACCGGCAAGTCTCTCTACTCGTTCCGTAACACATCATCCCGTGATCAACTCCTTGGTCACATTGTGCACATTATGATGATGTCCTACCGAGTGGGCCCAGAGATACCTCTTCGTTTACACGGAGTGACAAATCCCAGTCTCGATTCGTGCCAACCCAAACAGACACTTTCGGAGATACCTGTAGTGCACCTTTATAGCCACCCAGTTACGTTGTGACGTTTGGTACACCCAAAGCATTCCTACGGTATCCGGGAGTTGCACAATCTCATGGTCTAAGGAAATGATACTTGACATTAGAAAAGCTCTAGCAAAACGAACTACACGATCTTGTGCTATGCTTAGGATTGGGTCTTGTCCATCACATCATTCTCCTAATGATATGATCCCGTTATCAACGACATCCAATGTCCATGGTCAGGAAACCATAACCATCTATTGATCAACGAGCTAGTCAACTAGAGGCTTACTAGGGACATGGTGTTGTCTATGTATCCACACATGTATCTGAGTTTCCTATCAATACAATTCTAGCATGGGTAATAAATGATTATCATGAACAAGGAAATATAATAATAACCAATTTATTATTGCCTCTAGGGCATATTTCCTACATGCTCTTCACTCGGAGTATGTTTAAAACTTAGGCGAGTGCGGGGTCGCAGCTAAGCCCCCGAGTGAGAGGATTGCTCTTCACTAGGAGTATGTTTTGAAACTTAGGCGAGTGCGGGGTCGCAGCTAAGCCCCCGAGTGAGAGGATTGCTCTTCACTCGGAGTATGTTTAAATCTTAGGCGAGTGCAGGGTCGCTGCTAAGCCCCCGAGTGAGAGGATTGCTCTTCACTCGGAGTATTTAAAACATAGGCGAGTGCGGGGTCGCAGCTAAGCCCCCGAGTGAGAGGACTGCTCTTCACTCGGAGTATGTTTTGAAACTTAGGCGAATCTGGTTCGCAACTAAGCCTCCGAGTGAGAGGATTGCTCTTCACTCAGAGTATATTTTGAAACTTAGGCGAGTGCGGGTCGTAGCTAAGCCCCCGAGTGAGTGGATTGCTCTTCACTCGGAGTATGTTTAAAACTTAGGCGAGTGCGGGGTCGCAGCTAAGCCCCCGAGTGAGAGGATTGCTCTTCACTCGGAGTATATTTAAAACTTAGGCGAGTGCGGGGTCGCAGCTAAGCCTCCGAGTGAGAGGATTGCTCTTCACTCGGAGTATTTTTTGAAACTTAGGCGAATCTGGTTTGCAGCTAAGCCTTTGAGTGAGGGGATTGCTCTTCACTCGGAGTATGTTTTGAAACTTAGGCGAATCTGGTTCGCAGCTAAGCCCCCGAGTGAGAGGATTGCTCTTGACTCGGAGTATGTTTTGAAACTTAGGCGAATCAGGTTCGCGACTAAGCCACCCACTAGGGGATTTGAACACACGTTTATGTGACAACAATCATTAGGAGACTGCGGGAATCATGTCTTTGATAAACAATCTGAAAAGTACTCTTATTACATCTCGACGATCCGAGTGTTTAGGTATAAAAGCGGCAGACCAGATCCGCGTTCCAAGCATGCGGCTCGTCTTTTTTCTTGGCTATGTTGTAAAGGTGATATGCTCCGTTGTGGACCACCTTGGTGACGATGAAGGGACCTTCCCAGGCAGGGGCGAGCTTATGAGGCCATTGCTGATGCACTCGGAGCACAAGATCTCCTTCTTGAAATGCTCGACCTTTGACGTTTCGGGCCTGGAATCGACGCGGGTCTTGCTGATAGATGGTCGAGCGGATCAAAGACATATCTCGTTCTTCTTCCAAGAGATCAACAGCGTCCCTCTCCTTCAGAGAAGAGTTCCACTCGGGGGGCATTGTGCAGCAGATGGCTTGGAAGCACGGCTTCAGCCCCGTACACCATGAAGAAAGGGGTTTGATCAGTCGACCGGTTGGGAGTCGTCCTTAGTCCCCATAGAACAGAAAACAACTTAGTCACCCAAGCTCCAACTGCATGCTTGAGGTCGCGCATCAACCAAGGTTTCAGCCCTTGGAGAATCAGACCATTTGCTCTTTCAACTTGTCCATTCGACTGCGGGTGAGCAACGGATGCGTAGTCGACCCGAGTCCCTTGGGAAGCACAGAACGCTCTCAACTCATCAGAGTCAAAGTTTGAGCCGTTGTCCGTGATGATGCTATGCGGAAATCCATATCTGAACACCAACTCTCTGATGAAACTGATGACTGTGCTTGAGTCAAGGTTTTTGATAGGTTTGGCTTCAATCCACTTAGTGAACTTGTCGACTGCTACGAGCAGAGGAGTGAAACCACTTCTATCGGTTCTCAACGGCCCAATCATGTCTAGCCCCCATACAGCAAATGGCCAGACGAGTGGAATAGTCTTCAAGGCTGATGAAGGCTTGTGGGACATGTTCGAGTAAAACTGGCAACCTTCGCACTTCTCGACAATCTCTTTTGCCATTTCATTTGCTCACGGCCAGAAAAACCCTGCTCGGTATGCTTTGGCCACAATAGTCCGAGAGGACGCATGGTGACCACAGGTCCCCGAGTGAATCTCGTTCAAGATTAGTCGACCCTCTTCTGGTGAGATACATCGCTGAGCTACGCCAGTAACACTTTCTCTGAAAAGTTGTCCACCTATAACTGTGAAGGCTTTCGACCTATGGACGATCTGACGTGCTTCAACTTCATCTTTTGGAAGCTCCTACCTGAGCAAGTATGCAATGTACGGCACCGTCCAGTCGGGGATAATTACCAAAATCTCCATGATTAGGTCGACCACTGCTGGCACTTCGACCTCAGTCAGATTGGTAGCGCTTATTGGTTGTGGGGGCTCCTCTGTAAATGGATCTTCTTGTACTGACGGGGTGTGGAGATGCTCCAAGAACACATTACTGGGAATAGGCTTCCGAGTGGAACTTATTTTCGCCAGGTCGTCAGCTGCTTGATTCTTGAGTCGGGGTATGTGGTGGAGCTCCAACCCTTCAAACTTCTTCTCTAATTTCCTTACTGCGTTGCAATATCCAGTCATGGCAGGGCTCCTGATATCGCACTCCTTCATCACCTGATTAACCACCAAATCTGAGTCGTCGTAAACCATCAGGCGACAGACGCCGAGTGAGATGGCCATACATAACCCATAATAAGTGCTTCGTACTTAGCTTCATTGTTGGAGGAGTCAAAGTGAATCTGGAGAACATAATTGAGTTTGTCGCCTCTTGGGGACACCATAACCACTCTAGCACCAGAACCATTCAACATCTTAGATCTGTCAAAGAACATGGTCCAGTGTTTCGAGTGAACTTGAGTCGGCTGCTGCTGTTCAATCCACTCGGCCAGGAAATCTGCAATTGCCACGGATTTAATTGCCTTTTTGCTTCAAACTTGATATCTAGAGGGAGAAGTTTATTGCCCACTTAGCCACTCGACCAGCTGCATCTCGATTGTTCAAAATTTCTGACAATGGAGCGTCGCTGATGACTGAAACCGAATGGTCTGCAAAGTAATGTGCAACTATCTTCGTGGTTAAATAGATTCTATAGACAAGCTTATGATAATGTGGATACCTTTGCTTGGACGGAGTCAAGACTTCAGAAATGTAATACACTGGGCGTTGAACTTTATAGGCTTTGCCTTCTTCCTCCCGCTCGACTGTGAGCACTGTGCTCACAACCTGTCTAGTGGCTGCAATATATAACAACAGAGGCTCTTTGCTGACTGGGGCAGAAAGCACCGGCTGGGTGGAAAGCAGGGCTTTGAGTTCTACAAAGGCTGCTTCAGCTTCAGGAGTCCACTCGAATGTGTCAGACTTTTTCATCAGTCGGTAAAGGGGCAACGCCTTTTCACCGAGACGACAAATGAATCGACTCAATGCAGCCAAACAACTTGTGAGCTTCTGAATGTCATGCACATGCACAGGGCGTTTCATTCGGAGAATTGCCCCAATCTTTTCTGGGTTTGCGTCGATCCCTCGTTCAGAAACGAGAAAACCGAGCAACTCCCCTCCTGGGACTCCGAATGTGCACTTTGATGGATTAAGCTTGATGTCATATCTTCTTAGGTTGGCAAAGGTTTCAGCGAGGTCAGTCAACAGGTCGGAACTCTTGCACGACTTGACCATGATATCATCCACGTATGCTTCCACATTCCGACTGATTTGAGTGAGCAGGCACTTCTGGATCATGTGCATGAACGTGGCACCAGCATTCTTGAGACCAAAAGGCATGGTAACATAGCAAAAACAACCGAATGGGGTGATGAAGACTGTTTTTATTTCATCGGGTCCATACAGACGGATCTGATGATACCCGAAATATGCGTCCAAAAAAGACAAAAGCTCACACCCCGCAGTTGAGTCGACAATCTGATCAATGCGGGGGAGAGGGAAATGATCTTTCGGGCAGGCCCGATTGATATGCTTGAAGTCAATACACATACGAAGTGAATAATCTTTCTTGGGGACCATGACGACATTGGCGAGCCACTCGGAGTGGTATATCTCACGGATGAACTCAGCTGACAAGAGCCGAGCCACTTCCTCGCCAATTGCCTTCCTCTTCTCCACGGTGGACCGTCAGAGATGCTCTTTGACAGGTTTTTCCTTTGGGTCGACACGTAAACGGTGCTCAGCCAGCCCCCTGGGTACACCTGGCATGTCTGATGGTTTCCATGCGAAGATGTCCCAGTTCTCACGAAGGAACTGGATGAGCGCTTCTTCCTATTTACTGTCGAGTGTCGTTGAAATGTGAGTCAGAGCAGCAGTGGGGTCTTTTGGCTAAATATGGACAGGCTTTGTCTCACCGGCCGACTGAAATGCGGACTCCGAGGCAGTCTTCTTAGCTCGCAACAAATCACTCGGATCTGCATTTTTCTTGTATTCCTCCATCTCTACTGCTGCCATCTGCTCATCAGCAATTTTGGAGCCTTTTTTAAGGCACTCTTCTGCTCTCTGCCTATTTCCCGTGACTGTGATCACACCTCTGGGTCCAGGCATCTTCAACTTGAGATACACATAACATGGTCGGGCCATGAAACAAGCATATGTGGGTCTGCCTAGAATAGCATGATAGGCACTATGGAAATCCACCACCTCAAATGTCAACTTCTCCTTCCGGAAATTCTTGGAATCACCGAAAACCACATCAAGAGCAATCTGCCCGAGTAACCTTGCTTTCTTTCCTGGGATGACACCGTGGAACTGCATGTTGCTCTCACTGAGTTTGGACATCGGAATGCCCATCCCTTGGAGGGTCTCAGCATATCGAATGTTCAGACCACTGCCACCATCCATAAGAACATTAGTCAGTCGGGTGCCCCCAATGACTGGGTCGACCACCAACGCTTGCCGCCCGGGGTAGCAACGTGCGCTGGGTGATCTGACTGGTCGAATGTAATGGGAGTCTTTGACCATTTTAAATACGTCGTAGTTGCTGGAGTGACCACATTCACTTCTCTGTTAATGACTTTCAGTCGACTTTCGGTTTCGACATCAGCAAAAATCACCAAGGTAGCATTGACCTTAGGGTAACCATCATCTTCCTCTTTATCTTCATCCTTATCAGAGTCTTTCTCACTGGGCTGACCCTCTCGGAACTGCTGAATCAGAAGTCGACGTTGTCGAGTGGTATGCTTGGGCTGAATCAAGTTACCCTCTTCATCTTTCTTAGTGTGGATATAACACGGCAAATCCAGGACGTCCTGGCCTGTCTGATCTTTCACCTTCTTGGGCACCCACTGCCCTTTCACCTTCTGGCAGAATCAACACTGGTGATGTAACCAATCGTTTCTACAACTCTTGGAAACTAGCTTCACATTCCTCAGTCCAATCGAATTTGGTGTCCTTCTTCAATAGCTCAGTCATGGGTTTAGCAATCCTTGAGAAATTCTCGATAAATCTCCGGTAGTATCCTGCAAGTCCAAGAAAACTCCGGATTTCTCCAACTGTAGTGGGCGACTCCCAACTTGTCACTGTGTCAACCTTGGCAGGGTCTACTGCTATTCCTTCTCCAGAAATAACATGTCCAAGGAATCCAACTTCCTTCAACCAAAACTCACATTTGCTGAACTTGGCATATAACTGATGTTCCCTGAGCTTCTCAAGTACCAATCGTAAATGCTCCTCATGCTCTTCTTCATCCTTGGAAAAGATTAAAATATCATCAATGAACACCACGACGAACTTATCCAAAAACTCCATAAACACTTTGTTCATCAGGTTCATGAAATAGGCCGGTGCGTTAGTCAGTCCAAATGACATAACGGTATACTCATACAATCCATATCTGGTGGTAAATGCTGTCTTAGGTATATCCTGCTCTCGAATCTTCAACTGATGGTATCCCGATCGTAGATCGATCTTGGAAAATACTTTAGCTCCTTGCAAGCGGTCAAACAAATCATTGATCATCGGCAGTGGGTACTTGTTTTTGATGGTCACCTCATTCAATCCTCGGTAATCAACAACCATCCTTAGTGATCCATCTTTCTTCTCCACTAGAAGTACTGGTGATCCCCAAGGTGACGAGCTTGGGCGAATATAGCCTTTATCCAGTAACTCCTTGATCTGCTTCTTAATTTCCTCCAAATCCTTTGCAGGCATCCTGTACGGTCTCTTAGATATTGGCCCTGTGCCTGGCAAAAGTTCAATCAAGAACTCAATGTCTCTATCTGGTGGCATGCCTGGCAACTCTTCTGGAAATACATCCGGATAGTCCTTCACCACTGGTACTTCCTCCTGTACAACTCCTGATAAGGAATTCACTTGAGTCCTCTTCGGCATATGCCTGGATACATACTTGATCCTTTTTCCTTCCGGGGTGGTAAGCAAAATTGTCTTGCTGGCACAATCGATGTTTCCTCCATACAACGATAGCCAATCCATTCCCAAAATCACATCCAAGCCTTGCGATTCCAAAACAATGAGGTCTGAGGGGAAAACATGCCTTCCAATGGCCAAAGGTATCTGAAAACATCCTTGGGTGGCCATATACTCTGCTCCTGGCGAGGTTACTAACATGGGGCTTTTGAGAACTTGGGTGGACATCTTAAACTTGTTTACGAATCCCCTTGATATGTATGAATGCGATGCACCAGTATCGAAAAGAACAGTTGCAGTAAATGACTTAACCAAAAACTTACCTATTACTGCATCAGGTTGAGCTTCAACCTCCTCCACGCTCACGTGGTTCACATGTCCTTTGTTGAACGGGTTCGGCTTCTTCCCAGAGCTTCCATTGCCATTTCCATTTTGGGCTTCGGGACAATCAGTTGCATAATGTCCCATCTTCTGGCACTTGAAACAAGTAATGTGACTTAGATCCCTCTTGGTTGGGGTAGATGGGTTGGTGCGGTTCTGTCCGTTTCCTCCTCCATTCCCATTACCATTCTTGGAGCCATTATGGTTGTGCGAACTACCTCCTCCATGGGTATGCTAAAACTGTCCTCCCGGCTTCGGGGTAAATCGTGGCTTCTGCTGGGCTCCAGAATTGTACTTCCCTTGTCCATACTTCCTCTTGCGGTTTTCAATCTGCTGTTGCTTCCCTTCAATCATGAGAGCTCTATCTACCAGTTCCTGGTAGTTGTTGAAAGTTGCTACCATCAACTGCATACTCAGCTCATCATTCAATCCTTCCAGAAATTTCTCCTGCTTGGCAGCATCCGTAGCAACGTCATCTGGTGCATAACGTGCTAACTTACTGAAATCTTCCACATACTGGCCTACGGTGTGTCCTCCTTGGCGTAGGTTGCGAAACTCACGCTTCTTCATAGCCATAGCTCCTGCTCAAACATGTGCTGTACGGAAAGCTTGCTGAACTGGTCCCATGTGACAGTGTCAATAGGGTGCGTGGCTGTATAATTCTCCCACCATGATGCTGCGGGTCCATCAAGCTGATGTGCGACAAAACGCACTCTTTCCGCATCTGTGCATCCTGCAGTGGTCAACTCCCTTCCAACTTTGCGGAGCCAATCATCTGCTACAATCGGCTCGGTGCTACTAGAAAACACCGGCGGGTTTAGCCTTAAGAAACGGGCTAAGTGATCAACAGGTGGTGGTGGCGGTGGGTTGTTGTTGTTGTTGTTGCCTTGGTTCTGAACTAACACTTGCATCAGGGCATTCTGTTGCTGAATCAACTGGGTGATCTCTGGCGGGAAAACAAATCCGGTGTCGCGTCTCGGAGGCATCTGATAGGTTTAGAAAAGATGAGAATTAAGAATAGAATGAGGTCTAGAGAGAAAACACTACCCATATGCTCATGAGACAAATACAATCAATATCACTCAATCAATCCAAACAAGGCAAAACAACCGATCTAACTAGCATTACAAAGTGCTTGAACTATACTACTAAATGGGGGAAAACTACTACTGATATGGTGGTCTACTAAAAATTCTGATCCGTTGAAGACTCCGTGATGTCTGCTCCAGCTTCATCAATCCATTCGTCTTCACTTGGTTCCGAGTCGGTGTCGTCGATGATGATGTAGTTATCCGGACAAGTGCATTCGTCGACTTCTGCTTTTGGCACTAGATTTCCCACGAATGCTCCAATCTTATTCTCCAGGTCGTCAATCTTCCCTACTAGTGCATTGATTTCCTCCAAGTAATCTTCACGTGTAGTCTTGAGTTCTTCTTGGAGTTCCTTGATCTTCGTGAATGCCTTCTTCAGTTCTTCCTTGTCTGTGCATATCTGGTTCTCCTGGCGTCGAATATGCTGGTTCTGCTCCTGGATGAAAGCTGCAATTGATCCATCCTTCTTGGTCTTGATCATCTCCCATTGCGCGTCTCGACATCCACAAATCTGATAAATTGTATCCTTAAGCTCCTGGTGATAGACTTCTCCGATGCGTCCCATGTCGATGTGTGCAGCCATGCTCTTCCCTAAACTCCAAGTTGGTGCTTCGAAAACCAATCTCATGGGTTCCGTAATTGCGCAAATGTTCTTCCTGGAATGATAACTTGAATCTTCCAGCTCCCTTCTTCAGGAAAAGTGGCGTTGTAGGTTCCGGTGACGCTTGGTATTCCTATGTTCAAGTACTTGGTGACTTCCTTCAAATGTCGACCAAACGGCGTGTCTTCATCTGGTTGCATGAACTTGCTCCTTGCATTCGCCATTCCTAAAAGAGTAGAAAGTGGAGAGGGGTCAGAAATGAGAAGAGAGAAGTTTTCTAGGGCTTAAGCTTAGTGGTCGTGTCCTATAGTCAGCGTGTGCTCTGATACCAACTTTGTAGCGACCAGACCTCAAATGGCATGTGCTGCTGTGCACCAGTGTCATCCCTGGATCAGTAATGCTGACACGCACAGTACAAATGGAGGATTTATAACAGAGTAGCAATCACACACTTATTACATCGAATATCTTCGAAGAGATTAAGAATGTTAAACATGGCTTAAGGCCATCTAATAACGATAACAGCGGAAGACTTGGAAGATAAGTGAGTCCATCAACTCCAGCGGCATCACTGAGTATAAGACCACGACCTAAGGCACCTTACTCGTCGTCTGAAAAGTCTGCAACATGAAACGTTGCAGCCCGAAAACGGGTCAGCACATAGAATATGCTGGCAAAGTAGCACATAGAGAATAATGAACAATGGTAAGGCTATACTACATGCATATATGGCTGGTGGAAAGGCTCTATGGTTACAGTTTTTGCGAAAAGCCAATTTTATCCTACTACAAAGGAATAAATTTTATTTAACTATCATGGTGGTTGAAACATTGAGAAGGTACCTCCAACTCAATCCCAATTAAGTAACATCATTAACCCAACAAAATTAATTATAAGTATCATGGTGATGAGATTCAAATGATAATCCAGATACTAGATACTCGAGTTGTCCATAACCGGGGACACGGCTAATCATGATCAGTTTGTACACTCTGCAGAGGTTTGTGCACTTTTCCCCACAAGACTCGATCGCCTCCGCTTGATTCTCGCACTACATGATGTTTGAGAAACGGATGACCGAGACACAGTCTTTCAGAAACAATCACTCTTTACTCTGGATGGACCGGTACACCTACTTTCCCCTACATCTGCTAGTCCACCTCTTCAAGAGATCCTGTAACCTACTCAGCTATGCTAGAGCCCATAATAGCTTGTGGCTGCACACAGAAGTTTCTAGCATGAACAATCTTATGATCTCTTTGAGCCTGGGTGGCGGTCCTTATACATACAGACAACACTGGGTTCTCCAGGTGCCTCAATCCACCCAGATGTGAGTTTTAGTTGCCACCTTAAGTTGAACCATTATTAACAATCTCACATCTGTCATGAATGTCTCTCAAACCCAAACCACGTCTACGCATAGCATGGCATTGATAAAAGCAACGTAGAAGTAACTCCCAAGGGTTTGATAAAAGAACAGGTAATAGGTACTACCTCAACTACTTCCCAGATACCCACAATTTATTTAGATCCTAATCATGCAATGTTTGAGGGAATAGATCTAATGCAATAAAAACTGGGTATGAACGGGGTATGATCAAAGTGTTACTTGCCTTGCTGATGATCCGCAAAACCTAGCGAGTCGAAGTAACAAGCGGCACACTCCGGGTACTCTATCGCAAACAAACAAGCATACAATCAGTACTCATCTAATGCACAGGTAAAACTCGAATGAAAGATCCAACCAGAAAGTTCAACTTAAGAACTCCGGTTTGCAAAAAGAATCAACTCGAAAGAAGCAACGAAAGTCAAACGGCGAAAGAAAGAAACTTCGTTCGCTAATCTGGATCTAGGTCAAATTTTACTATAGCAAAAACTTGTTTGAGTAGGTTAAACGGAAAGAGAATTTCGAGACGAAACTCTACGCGCTTGAATCGCCTGATTCCGATAAATGAGCGAGAAGTTAAACAGATTCGAAAATTCGATCAGAAATCTAATCTGAGAAAATAACGAGAAAATCCGACGAAAAAGAAAAACGGACGAACGGTTAAATAACGGACGTTCGTTAACAGAGAAAAACCGACGAACGCGTTCGTTAAAACGAACGGTTCGGTGAACGCTCGCGAAATAAGAAACACAGAAAAAAACCGATCTAGGGTTTTTTTAAACAAAAGGTTTTTTTTACAGAAAACCGGTCAACAACGAGACGGCCGGCGGCAGTACCTCGGCGGCGGGCTCGGCGAGGGGCTCCGGCGCGAGGGGTGCGGGGCTTGGGGGGGTGCTCCGGCGGGCGGGGGCGGCGGCTCCGGCGACTCCCGGCGGCGGCGGCGAGGCAAAAAGGCGGCGGGGGCGGGGCTAGATGCGGGCGGTGGCGGCGGGCTCCTCCGGCGGCGGTGGTGAGGAAAACGGAGGGGGGGGGCTATTTATGGAAGGGGGGTGCGGGCGGCTTGGGGGAGGGGCAAACCCGAGGCGGCGGCGGCTCCCGTGGCGTGCTCGGACTCCGGCGGCGGCGTCGTGGGGAGAGAGGAGAGGGGCGATGGGGCGGGCCGTCGGCTGGGCTCGGCCCAGTCGGCGCGGGCGCGTTTGTTTTTTTTAAAATAAGTTCCGCGAAAACAATTGCGTAGAAAAATAAATACAAATCAGAAAAATATGAAATAAATTTTCCCCGTCTAGTTAGAAAATCTAGAATAGGGTGAACATTTTTAAAATCAAAAATAAATATTTTGAAAACATGCATATTTTTAAATGCAATAAAAATTGCAAATAAAATCCAGATAAATTCCAAATAATGATTTTAACATTTTTCCTCCAGTATTTCAATGTTTTGGAGAAGTCATATTTTCTCCTCTCGTTTATTTAATATTGAAATATTTTTCCGGAGAGAAAAATAATTAAAAATCCCAATCCTCGTTTGAAAAATCAAATAAGAAAATTCGAGAAAATCCCCAACTCTCTCCGAGGGTCCTTGAGTTGCTTAGATTTTATCGAGGATTTGTCAAAATGCAACAAAACATGATATGCAAATGATGATCTATGTAAAACATTCCAAATTGAAAATTTGGGATGTTACAAACCTACCCCCCTTAAGATGAATCTCGCCCTCGAGATTCGGCTTGGCTAGAAAACAGGTGGGAGTGGTTTTTCCGTAGATCTTCCTCTCGCTCCCAGGTGGCCTCATCTTCTGTGTGGTGACTCCACTGGACTTTGCAAAACTTGATAACCTTGCTGCGGGTAATTCGGCTGGCATACTCGAGAATCTTAACTGGCTTCTCCTCATAGGTCAAATCACTTTCCAACTGAATCGCTTCCAGTGGCACGGTATCTCTCAGAGGTATCTCAGCCATTTCTGCGTGGCACTTCTTCAACTGCGAAACATGAAATACACCATGCACTCCAGACCATCCTTCGGGCAATTCCAGCTTATAGGCAACTTCTCCCATACGTTCCAACACTCTGTATGGTCCGATAAAACGAGGCGCTAACTTTCCCTTAACTCCAAAGCGCTTTACTCCTCGAAGTGGTGATACTCGAAGATACACTCTGTCTCCGACTTCGTGAACTGTCTCCTTGCGTTTAGAATCAGCATAACTCTTCTGCCTGGACTGGGCTACCTTGAGCCTATCGCGAATCAACCTTACTTTCTGTTCAGACTCCTTAATCAAATCTGGTCCAAACAACTGACGATCTCCAACTTCGTCCCATAACAACGGTGTTATACACCTCCTTCCGTACAAAGCTTCGAAAGGGGCCATCTTCAAACTGGTTTGATAACTGTTGTTATACGAAAACTCCGCATATGGTAAATTGTCGTCCCAACTATATCCATAATCTAGTGCACATGCTCTCAACATGTCTTCCAAAATCTGGTTGACTCTCTCGGTCTGTCCATCTGTCTGCGGGTGAAATGTTGTACTAAATTCCAGCCTGGTTCCCAATGTTTCATGTAGCTGCTTCCAAAACTTCGATGTAAATTGGGTTCCTCTGTCTGATACAATGGTCCTCGGAACTCCATGCAAACATACGATCCTGGTCATGTATATCTTTGCCAACTTAGCACTGGTGTAAGTGGTCTTTACTGGAATGAAATGAGCCACTTTCGTCAAACGGTCGACTACAACCCATATCGAGTCATAGCCTGAACGAGTCCTGGGTAATCCTATGATAAAATCCATGCCTATTTTATCCCACTTCCATTCGGGTATCGGCAATGGTTGTAGCAATCCTGCTGGCTTCTGATGCTCTTCCTTCACTCTCTGACATACATCACAAACTGCTACAAACTCCGCAATATCCTTCTTCATTCCGGTCCACCAGAAAGTATTCTTCAAATCCAAATACATCTTGGTATTCCCTGGGTGAATCGAGTATGGTGAATCATGGGCTTCTTGCAAAATCAACTTCCTGATCTCCGGATCATTTGGCACATATACACGGTCCTCAAACCATAAGGTATCGTGCTCATCCTCACGAAATCCCTTGGCTTTTCCTTTGCTCATCTTCTCCTTTATCTCTTCAATCTCCTTGTCTGTCTTCTGAGCTTCTCTGATCCTTTCCATCAAGGTAGACTGAATCTCCAATGTCGCTAAACAGCCTCTAGGGACTATCTCCAAACATAGCTCACGAAGGTCCTCGGCTAACTCCTGAGGTAACTCTCCTGTCATGAGGGTGTTAACATGACTCTTGCGGCTCAACGCGTCTGCTACTACGTTAGCCTTTCCGGGGTGAAAATGCAATCTCATATCGTAGTCTTTGATGAGCTCCAACCATCTCCTCTGTCTGAGGTTTAACTCCTTCTGCGTGAAAATGTACTTCAAACTCTTGTGATCCGTGTACACCTCACAATGGTTTCCGATGAGAAAATGTCTCCATGTCTTCAATGCATGCACCACGGCTGCTAATTCCAAATCATGCGTAGCATAATTCTTCTCATGGGGTTTAAGTTGTCGTGAAGCATACGAAACAACTCTTCCTTCCTGCATAAGCACTGCTCCAAGTCCTCGACGAGAAGCGTCACAATAAACTTCTTAGTCCTTGCGTTGATCTGGCAGAATCAACACTGGTGATGTAACCAATCGTTTCCTTAACTCTTGGAAACTAGCTTCACATTCCTCAGTCCAGTCAAATTTGGTGTCCTTCTTCAATAGCTCAGTCATGGGTTTAGCAATCCTTGAGAAATTCTCGATAAATCTCCGGTAGTATCCTGCAAGTCCAAGAAAACTCCGGATTTCTCCAACTGTAGTGGGCGACTCCCAACTTGTCACTGTGTCAACCTTGGCAATATGCCCTAGAGGCAATAATAAAGTTATTATTTATTTCCTTATTTCATGATAAATGTTTATTATTCATGCTAGAATTGTATTAACCGGAAACATAATACTTGTGTGAATACATAGACAAACAGAGTGTCACTAGTATGCCTCTACTTGACTAGCTCGTTGATCAAAGATGGTTATGTTTCCTAGCCATAGACATGAGTTGTCATTTGATTAACGAGATCACATCATTAGGAGAATGATGTGATTGACTTGACCGATTCCGTTAGCTTAGCACTTGATCGTTTAGTATTCTGCTATTGCTTTCTTCATGACTTATATATGTTCCTATGACTATGAGATTATGCAATCCCGTTTACCGGAGGAACACTTTGTGTGCTACCAAACATCACAACGTAACTGGGTGATTATAAAGGTGCTCTACAGGTGTCTCCGAAGGTACTTGTTGGGTTGGCGTATTTCGAGATTAGGATTTGTCACTCCGATTGTCGGAGAGGTATCTCTGGGCCCACTCAGTAATGCACATCACCATAAGCCTTGCAAGCATTGTAACTAATGAGTTAGTTGCGGGATGATGTATTACGGAACGAGTAAAGAGAGTTGCCGGTAACGAGATTGAACTAGGTATTGAGATACCGACGATCGAATCTCGGGCAAGTAACATACCGATGACAAAGGGAACAATGTATGTTGTTATGCGGTCTGACCGATAAAGATCTTCGTAGAATACGTGGGAGCCAATATGAGCATCTAGGTTCCGCTATTGGTTATTGACCGGAGACGTGTCTCGGTCATGTCTACATTGTTCTCGAACCCGTAGGGTCCGCACGCTTAAAGTTTCGATGACAGTTATATTATGAGTTTATATGTTTTGATGTACCGAAGGTTGTTCGGAGTCCCGGATGTGATCACGGACATGACGAGGAGTCTCGAAATGGTCGAGACATGAAGATTGATATATTGGAAGCCTACGTTTGGATATCGGAAGTGTTCCAGGTGAAATCGGAATTTTACCGGAGTATCGGGAGGTTACCGGAACCCCCCGGGGGCTTAATGGGCCATAGTGGGCCTTAGTGGAAGAGAGGAGAGGCGGCCAGGGCAGGGCCGCGCGCCACTCCCCCCTAGTCGGAATAGGACAAGGAGAGGGGGGGCGGCGCCCCCCTTTCCTTCCTCTCTCCCTCCTCTTTCCCCCTCCACTCCTAGTCCAACAAGGAAAAGGGAGGGAGTCCTACTCTTGGTGGGAGTAGGACTCCTCCTGGCGCGCCCCTCCTGGCCGGCCGCACCTCTCCCCCTTGCTCCTTTATATACGGGAGCAGGGGGGCACCCTAGACACACAACAATTGATTGTTTGATCTTTTAGCCGTGTGCGGTGCCCCCCTCCACCATAGTCCACCTCGATAATACTGTAGCGGTGCTTAGGCGAAGCCCTGCGTCGGTAGAACATCATCATCGTCACCACGCCGTCGGTAGAACATCAATACTAGTTTCAAGAAAAGGGCAAAGGGAAGAAGGGGAACTTCAAGAAGAACGGCAAGCAAGTTGCTGCTCATGTGAAGAAACCCAAGTCTAGACCTAAGCCTGAGACTAAGTGCTTCTACTGCAAAGGAACTGGTCACTGGAAGCGGAACTACCCAAGTATTTGGCGGATAAGCAGGATGGCAAAGTGAACAAAGGTATATTTGATATACATGTTATTGATGTGTACTTTACTAATGTTTATAGCAACCCTCAGTATTTGATACTAGTTCAGTTGCTAAGATTAGCAACTCGAAACGGGAGTTGCAGAATGAACAGATACAAGTTAAGGGTGAAGTGATGATGTGTGTTGGAAGTGGTTGCAAGATTGATATGATCATCATCGCACACTCCCTATACTTTCGGGATTAGTGTTGAAACTAAATAAGTGTTATTTGGTGTTTGCGTTGAGCATGAATATGATTTGATCATGTTTGTTGCAAAACGGTTATTCATTTAAATTAGAGAATAATTGTTGTTTTGTTTACATGAATAAAACCTTCTATGGTCATACACCCAATAAAATGGTTTCTTGGATCTCGATCGTAGTGATACACATATTCATAATATTGAACCCAAAAGATGCAAAGTTAATAATGATAGTGCACCTTATTTGTGGCACTGCCGTTTAGGTCATATTGGTGTAAAGCGCATAAAGAAACTCAATGCTGATGGAATTTTGGAATCACTTGATTGTGAATCACTTGATGCTTGCGAACCATGCCCTATGGGCAAGATGACTAAAACTCCGTTCTCCGGAACAATGGAGCGAGCAACAGATTTGTTGGAAATCATACATACTGATGTATATGGTCCGATGAATATTGAGGCTCGCGACGGGTATCATTATTTTCCGACCTTCACAGATGATTTGAGCAGATATGGGTATATCTACTTGATGAACATAAATCTGAAACATTTGTAAAGTTCAAAGAATTTCAGAAAATCATCGTGACAAGAAAATGAAGTTTCTACGATTTGATCGCGGAGACGAATATTTGAGTTACGAGTTTGGCCTTCAGTTAAAACAATGTGAAATAGTTTCACTACTCACGCCACCTGTAACACCACAATGTAATGGTGTGTCCGAACGTCGTAACCGTACTTTATTAGATATGGTGCGATCTATGATGTCTCTTACCGATCTACCACTATCGTTTTGGGGTTATGCATTAGATACAGCTGCATTCACGTTAAATAGGGCACCATCTAAATCCGTTGAGACGATACCGTATGAACTATGGTTTGGCAAGAAACCTAAGCTGTCGTTTCTTAAAGTTTGAGGTTGCAATGCTTATGTGAAAAAGTTTCAACCTGATAAGCTCAAACCCAAATCGGAGAAGTGCATCTTCATAGGATACCCACAAGAAAATGTTGGGTACACCTTCTATCACAGATCCGAAGGCAAGATATTCGTTGCTGAGAATGGAACCTTTCTAGAGAAGGAGTTAATTTCTCTCGAAATAAGTGAGTGGGAGGAAAGTAGAACTTGATGAGGTAACTATACCTGCTCCCTTATTGGAAAGTAGTTCATCACAGAAACCGGTTCCTGTGACACCTACACCAATTAGTGAGGAAGCTAATGATGATGATCATGAAACTTCAGATCAAGTTACTACCGAACCTCGTAGGTCAACCAGAGTAAGATCCGCACTAGAGTGGTATGGTAGTCCTGTTCTGGAGATCATGTTACTTGACCATGACGAACTTACGAACTATGAGGAAGCGATGATGAGCCCAGATTCCGTGAAATGGCTTGAGGCCATGAAATCTGAGATGGGATCCATGTATGAGAACAAAGTGTGGACTTTGGTTGACTTGCCCGATGATCGGCAAGCAATTGAGAATAAATGGATCTTCAAGAGGAAGACGGATGCTGATAGTAGTGTTACTATCTAGAAAGCTAGAATTGTTGCAGAAGGTTTTCGACAAGTTCAAGGTGTTGACTACGATGAGAGTTTCTCACTCGTATCTATGCTTAAGTCTATCCGAATCATGTTAGCAATTGCCGCATTTTATGAAATCTGGCAAATGGATGAACAAAACTGCATTCCTTAATGGATTTATTAAAGAAGAGTTGTATATGATGCAACCAGAAGGTTTTGTCAATCCTAAAGGTGCTAACAAAATATGCAAAGCTCCAGCGATCCATCTATGGACTGGTGCAAGCATCTCGGAGTTGGAATATACGCTTTGATAATTTGATCAAAGCATATAGTTTTATACAGACTTGCGGTGAAGCCTGTATTTGCAAGAAAGTGAATGGGAGCACTACAAAATTTCTGATAAGTATATGTGAAAGACATATTGTTGATCGGAAATAATGTAGAATTATTCTGCAAAGCATAAAGGAGTGTTTGAAAGGAGTTTTTCATAGAAAAACCTCGGTAAAGCTGCTTACATATTGAGCATCAAGATCTATAGAGATAGATCAAAATGCTTGATAAGTTTTTTCAATGAGTACATACCTTGACAAGATTTTGAAGTAGTTCAAAATGGAACAGTCAAAGAAAGAGTTCTTGCCTATGTCACAAGGTGTGAAGTTGAGTAAGACTCAAAGCCCGACCACGGCAGAAGATAGAAAGAGAATGAAAGTCATTCCCTATGCCTCAGCCATAGGTTCAATAAAGTATGCCATGCTGTGTACCAGATCTATTGTATACCCTACACTGATTTTGGCAAGGGAGTACAATAGTGATCTAGGAGTAGATCACTGGACAGCGGTCAAAATTATCCTTAGTGGAATAAGGATATGTTTCTTGATTATGGAGGTGACAAAAGGTTCGTCGTAAAAGGGTTACGTCGATACAAGTTTTGGCATTGATCTAGATGACTCTAAGTCTCAATCTGGATACATATTGAAAGTGGGAGCAATTAGCTAGAGTAGCTCCGTGCAGAGCATTGTTGACATAGAAATTTGCAAAATACATACGGATCTAAATGTGGCAGACCCGTTGACTAAACTTCTCTCACAAGCAAAACATGATCACACCATAGTACTCTTTGGGTGTTAATCACATAGCGATGTGAACTAGATTATTGACTCTAGTAAACCCTTTGGGTGTTGGTCACATGACGATGTGAACTATGGGTGTTAATCACATGGTGATGTGAACTATTGGTATTAAATCACATGGTGATGTGAACTAGATCATTGACTCTAGTGAAAGTGGGAGACTGAAGGAAATATGCCCTAGAGGCAATAATAAAGTTATTATTTATTTCCTTATTTCATGATAAATGTTTATTATTCATGCTAGAATTGTATTAACCGGAAACATAATACTTGTGTGAATACATAGACAACCAGAGTGTCACTAGTATGCCTCTACTTGACTAGCTCGTTGATCAAAGATGGTTATGTTTCCTAGCCATAGACATGAGTTGTCATTAGATTAACGGGATCACATCATTAGGAGAATGATGTGATTGACTTGACCCATTCCATTAGCTTAGCACTTGATCGTTTAGTATTCTGCTATTGCTTTCTTCATGACTTATATATGTTCCTATGACTATGAGATTATGCAACTCCCGTTTACCGGAGGAACACTTTGTGTCCTACCAAACATCACAACGTAACTGGGTGATTATAAAGGTGCTCTATAGGTGTCTCCGAAGGTACTTGTTGGGTTGGCGTATTTCGAGATTAGGATTTGTCACTCCGATTGTCGGAGAGGTATCTCTGGGTGCACTCAGTAATGCACATCACTATAAGCCTTGCAAGCATTGTAACTAATGAGTTAGTTGCGGGATGATGTATTACGGAATGAGTAAAGAGAGTTGCCGGTAACGAGATTGAACTAGGTATTGAGATACCGACGATCGAATCTCGGGCAAGTAACATACCGATGACAAAGGGAACAACGTATGTTGTTATGCAGTTTGACCGATAAAGATCTTCGTAGAATACGTGGGAGCCAATATGAGCATCTAGGTTCCGCTATTGGTTATTGACCGGAGACGTGTCTCGGTCATGTCTACATTGTTCTCGAACCCGTAGGGTCCGCACGCTTAAAGTTTCGATGACAGTTATATTATGAGTTTATATGTTTTGATGTACCGAAGGTTGTTTGGAGTCTCGGATGTGATCACGGACATGACGAGGAGTCTCGAAATGGTCGAGACATGAAGATTGATATATTGGAAGCCTATGTTCGGATATCGGAAGTGTTCCGGGTGAAATCGGAATTTTACCGGAGTATCGGGAGGTTACCGGAACCCCCCGGGGGCTTAATGGGCCATAGTGGGCCTTAGTGGAAGAGAGGAGAGGTGGCCAGGGCAGGGCCGCGCGCCCCTCCCCCCTAGTCCGAATAGGACAAGGAGAGGGGGCGGCGCCCCCCTTTCCTTCCTCTCTCCCTCCTCTTTCCCCCTCCACTCCTAGTCCAACAAGGAAAAGGGAGGGAGTCCTACTCCCGGCGGGAGTAGGACTCCTCCTGGCGCGCCCCTCCTGGCCCGCCGCACCTCTCCCCCTAGCTCCTTTATATACGGGGGCAGGGGGGCACCCTAGAGACACAACAATTGATCGTTTGATCTTTTAGCCGTGTGCGGTGCCCCCCTCCACCATAGTCCACCTCGGTAATACTGTAGCGGTGCTTAGGCGAAGCCCTGTGTCGGTAGAACATCATCATCGTCACCACGCCGTTGTGCTGACGAAACTCTCCCTCAACACTCGGCTGGATCGGAGTTCGAGGGACGTCATCAGGCTGAACGTGTGCTGAACTCGGAGGTGCCGTGCGTTAGGTATTTGATCGGTCGGATCGTGAAGACGTACGACTACATCAACCACGTTGTGCTAACGCTTCCGCTTTCGGTCTACGAGGGTACGTGGACAACACTCTCCGCTCTCGTTGCTATGCATCACCATGATCTTGCGTGTGCGTAGGATTTTTTTTGAAATTACTACGTTCCCCAACAGCGTACGACCCACCCCTCGGAAGGGGTGTAGGCATTCGACGGTGGTCATCACAAGGATATCGGGGATCAAACTGCCCGTGGCCGCGACCAAGGTACTGATCTTGGCGGTAACCACGATCTTCACGCCGCGGAGGCGATCTTAGGCTATGTGCCGACTGGACTGTGTCTACAACTACAGATCTGCTATGATTTCTATTGTGCGACTGAGAAACAGCCGAGTTCTGTTCTCCTGCTGCCCAAAGCAGCGCTCGGATCTGCTGCAAACCTCTACTAGCTTCTGAATGGGACGGCTGGATTGACTCTACTATGCGTGCTGCTGCTGCAACATTTTGGAACGGAGTACGGTATACCTGAGGTTCAGTCGAAAATAGCTGTCGTGTAGTCGACTGGATTCAGGGATCTGCTGACGGGTGCGTTCGTCGAGTGCCTACTGGAGATTTTCCAGACGCGTACGCTCAACCAAGGTGGCCAAGCGCGCAGCCTCCAAGGCCCGAGCCTCGTAGGTCTCCCCAATGATGGGGGTCTGGAGCGCCTGGACGTTGCGGCGATGCAGCTCCTCCCTCTGCTCCATAGTGAGGGCTTCAGGAATGTACTCATCATGATCACGTGACGGGCCGCCGCTACCGCCGCCGCCGCCGCGACGAAATCCGGACGGACTACGCTGGGAGTTGACCATGAAGACTTCCGTCGCTGGGTCGTTGCTCTTGCACTTGGAAAGTGAATCCGAGTGACCAGCCGGCAAATCGAACAAACCATATAAGGATTCGTCGGGCTCGATTGCCGCGACATGAGGGGTGGTCGACTAACGAGCCACCGCGTGCTTCACCCACCGCTGGAGTCGCGAATAACCGGATCGCTTGCGACGGCGGACAGCGGGGAGCGAAGACACCATGGGAGCCGACCAATACTGAGTCGATGGCTGCCGCAGAAGGACGCCGCAAGCACTCGCACGGAAGTGCGCCACCACGCGGACGGGGAGGGCCTCGACGTTGAGGGGAGCTTCTTGAAGCCAGGCGGAGTCATCGGCGATGAAGACAAGCGCACTAAGACGGATCTCGCGGCCCAAAGCCAGACCACCGCCGGAAACCATGCTGATGGAGAACGTAATTCGCAACCTCACTGGAAGTCACTCAGACGCCTGCCCCACGGTGGGCGCCAACTGTCGTGGGAACGAGTCTGACAGTAAGAGTATAGGGTACGTAGGAGGAGGCAAGGTCCTAGCTATGGCGAGGTTGTACACACAAGTTTACGAGTTCAGGCCTCTCTCGGAGGTGGTAACAGCCCTACGTCTCGGTGCCTCGGAGGCTTTTGTCGACTGGAAATGTGTGGAAGTTACAGGGGGTGTGAACCCTTGTGCCAGAGGAGGGGGGGTGGCTTATATAGAGTGCGCCAGGACCCTCCCAGCTCTCCGTTACACATGGTTCAATGTGAGTTAAGACTGGGGCGTTACTGGTAACGCCTGCTATTAATGATCTTTATGACGATGGAGTGAATGCCTGACCGTTGCCATCCTTGGATGACTCTTGGCCTTTTGAGCTCCGAGTGATTCTTGGGTATGGTCGAGTGTTGTTGTCAGGTCGAGTGGAATTGGGATATCCGAGTGGAATCATCGTCGAGTGGATTACACTTCAGGGTGATTTCAGTCGGTATCTTCTGTTGCACTTTGTGTGTCTCTGACTTTAGGGCAGTGTCCTCAGGTAGGGTGTCTAGGTCAGGCTTAAGACCCTACCCTAGGTACATGTCATCGTCATCGTGTTCCAGGAAAAACGGATCGCCCGCATCGCCTAGCCGTCGACACCGTCGGAATGGTCCCTCCTGCGATGGAAGGGCGCGGCAACTCTGTCCGGCCATCGCCTGGCGCTTGCAGAGGAGGTGCTCCGCTTCCTCCTATGTCGTGTGGAGGGTTTCCTTGGCCAATGCCGACCTGCACCAGGGTGCCTTGGCGGCCTTGTCCATGCAGGCGACAACAAAGGTGTCACTAAGCGACCACTCCTCGCCCATCTTGGCTAGCTCCTCGTCAAAGCAGTGGCGACGGTGCGCGTCCGTCTGCATGGTGGTCAGGGACTGGTCGAGGGCACAAGCCTCCACAAAGCCGGGGTCAGCACAGACCCAGGGCAACCGCCTCATCAGAATTGGCAAAGGCCGAACAGTGTGCCTCATTACGCGCTCCTGTCGTGTTGCCTGCCTTGCCGCCTTGTCCTCCACCCAACGAGGAGCTGCAGCCACCGTGGTAGTGGAGGATGCGCTCGTGCACCTTCACGGTCATCAATGGAAACTCCTCCACGGCCTTGTCGCGATAGTCGTGGCGCGGTGGCGATGCCGGATAGTCGATGCGGCCGTGGAGGCGACAATGGCTCATCCTTCATGCGGCGTCTGATTTGAACATGGCGGTTGCACGGGAGGGGGAGGGGGGAGGTTGCGGCTCCGCCTTCACGCGTGCTGGCAGCGGCGAGGATGGCCTCGGACCACGGTACCAGAGTGACCGCTCCATCATGATTTCTGTCTGACAAACGTCCTCATTGCCCATCACCCCTGCCCGTGCATACATGTGCGGCCGCTAGGCATCTCGTGCGACAACGCATGTCCTTCTTATCGGAGGAGGAGATGACGATATCCTCCTTATCGAAGATGCACATGGAACAAGCAAGTGTGCTACTTATCGTTTTGTTATGATTCCAAGAAATCCGAGTAACCCAACACCATTTCTTCTCAGCCTCAACACGCTAGTCCATGAGAGTTTAACTTGACAAATCCAGGCCCCTAAACATTCACGAACGCGCCCAGGTGCGTCCTCAAACTGCGCAGGGCGGCTCCTCGTATGTCTTGTCGGACAGCCACACTCCTCATATCTAAACCTTTAAATTCAAGTAAGACATGTATATAGATCATGTAACACAAATTGTTCACGACCACTACTGCAGGATGGTCCGAACGCGACACTATGATTAGAGACCCTTCGACGAAACTGTGTATGATGCCATAATCGCAAACGGTGATGTAAAAAACCCGTCAAAAAAGGTGCAAAATGTTTGCGATGACGGATGCATCAAACATGGTTCAGATTTTAGTTGCGTGAGCGATGAAGGGCATACGGTTCAGTTCAATTAACTGTTTGGGATGAGGAGGAACAAAAGAAACGGGCAACCAGATGAAGGCATGTGCGATATATAGCATACAGTTCACTAGGATGAACTGTGTGTGATTAGGCAACACGATGGAAACGGTTCAACTGAACAAGATGTGTGTGATACGCTGCAAGCAGGTCCGTAATCAGAAATGTGTGCAAAGACCAATAATAACACAGACAATTGCTGCTAATAAGCCGTGTGATTTGCTCTGTCTATAGTAGAATAACATGTATGTATATATATATAACTGAAATAAACATCAAATTACATAAGTGACTATACAGATCATTCGCACACACCTCAATAAACAATTGCATGCATTCTAACATAGGAGAAACGATCGTCTAGTCATCTACTTCTTGTGATGCTCCCGCCACTGCTATGTGGCTCGATCCCTCGTCTGGGTCAGGAAGAAGACAGTTCCTCATGTCAACGATCCGCCTGTACATCTCGTAGCTTGTGTACGCGTCCATGGCCGCATACTAGACATGTTTTTCATCCAGTCTCTCATGCCATACACTGTGCCGGGCGTTCCTTTCCTTATTGCTCTCATTCTTCATCTTCATGCGGTAGGGGTCGATGATGGCCGAGGTGAGGTCAACCAGGGAGTTCAGTTTGTTTTTGTCGCTGCCCCAGACCTTGTATTTGCTCTAGATGTTGACAAGATTCGGGCATTTCAAGCCCGAAACCTTGAGCGCTTTTAGATTGTTGGTGGTGTCCACCACAGCGAAACTGTAGTCGGAGCTGTTGATAAACCTGGAGAAACGCTTGCAAGGCGGTGTGGCCAGGTGGTAGTGGTAGATGAGGACGTAATGTCGCACGCACAACTGGGCGACGGCAACCTTCTGATCGTGCCCGGCACGACCCATGGTGTACTCGAGGTCGAAGCCGACCACTTGGTACTTGTCCTTGGCAAGGAACTGCTCCATAGTTTGGATGGAGCTCTCCACCGAGACCGGATCGTTCGTGTACACCACCGAGAGAGCCTTCCCCCTCACGTGGGTGTCCATGATGTGTTGCGTTTGAACTGCCCGCCGTTGTTGTCGTCGGCCGCTGGGAGCGCCATTGGAGCCACGGGGAGCGCCATTGGAGCCACGGGGAGCGCCATTGAAACCGCTGGATGTCCTCTCTGTATGTGTCCTCGTGGGTGTTCTTATTGTGTCGTGTGAGACGAGAAATGAAGGTAAATGGCCACAGGAATAAAAGGGGGCCGGGCGGCATGGATTCTCGGCGCGTCCACATGGCAGTTTTTGCAGCGGGTAACTGCATCGTCGCACCGCGCCCGGCGCAACCGCATGCACACGAACGTGCATGATCATGCGCCGGCCCCAAACACTGGCAGCACGCGTGGAGGGACGAGGGCAGTGCACCCGGAGGGAGGCCAGAGCAGAGCGCGCGCGGCGGGACGCGAGCAGAGCGCGCCGCGGCCGCCTGAACCGCAAGCAACCACACGCATAGAGCAGTTGAACACGCAGGAAATGGTCGCCTACAAGCCGGCCGACAGTTGCGTCGCTGCGTAGAGAGCAGTCGTGTGCTACCACCTCCGTCTAGTCTATAGTCCCCTTTATATTCTGTGCAAGACTTGGCCCTCAAATTTAACCAACAAAATGTTAATGCATGTTATAAAAATTGTATAATTAGAAACTATGTTCAAATACCAATCCAACTATATAATCTTTGGCGACATGCATTCGTATTTTATTAGTTAAATCATACTTATAAACCAGGATGGGGGTATAGTAGGTCATTAAATCGCAAACTTTTTTTTAACCGTATGTGTACGTGCCCTTTCGTCCTCCTCTCACACGTCTTGTCACCCCGCTGCCGCAGACGGCTTATAGCGCAAGCTTGCGCAGCGCGGGGGGGGGGGGGGGCGTTCTTTTGGCCAAACGGTGGCGCCAATGAATCATCGGTGAGCCCGTTCCCACACAACCTCGCAGGTTCCCGCGCAAGCTTCCCGCCCGACTCAGTGAAATCCCCCAAAATCCCAATGCTTACCGGCCTACTATAATAACCCTCACGGTCGGCAAGTCTTGCATCGCATTTTCCCCTCCTTCCCTATAGCTTATATTGTCTGCTTCTCCCACAATCGCCAATGGCACCGGTCCGTCATCGTCGCTCAGCCACTCCGCCATCATCAGAGGACAGCTCCAGCTGGGAGCCTACACCGTGGCGGCGGTGCAGTCCCCGGTGTAGTGTAGTGCACGTGGCGTCCCTGTTGGGTGTGCGCGGAACACCCACCACACGCTCCGCCGCCGCTGCCCGTCGGCAGCTGTTGCCGGCCGCTGTTGCCGCCGCACCACCGTTGAAAGCCAGGGCCATCGCCCGCTCCGCCTTCGCGGCCCGAAGGCGGGAGGTGGCCGTCGTGCCCGCCACCCCACTGCCGGCCACCGTGGCCATCACCCGCTCCGCCACCGCGGCCCGAAGGCGGGAGGTGGTGGTCGTGGCCGCCACCCCGTCGTCGGCCGCCGTGTCCGCCAGCCCACCATCGACTGCCGGGGTCATCACCCGCTCCGCCACCGCCGCCCGAATGCGGGAGGCGGAGGTGGATGCCCGCACGTGCGTCAGCGACCTTGCGCGCTACGCCGAGTTCCTGTAGGAGGAGGAGGAGCGCCTCGTCGAGCACGCAAAGAGCCTTACCGCCACCGTGGCCGCGGCACACGCCACCTTAGAGGTGAGGAATCAGGAGATCTACGAGGAGAACCACCGCTCCGAGAGGGGTCATCTGGAGAGGTAGAGGGCGTTCGAGGTGAGCGTCGCTGAAGCTGCAACAACGGTAGGCACCGTATTGCGGTTGCCCAGCTCGTCGGTAGGCTCCTCCTCCTCCGCCTCTTACTGAGCATGCTCGGCAAAGGAGAGGCAGCCGGAAGTAGTACAAAGCCCCTCCGAAGTAGTAGTAGTAGTATTTAGGGGCTATTTTGTTCAGTTCATCTGACTATAGATGTGGTGGAACTATACAACGTACTTAAAATTAGCTAGTATATATAGTTGAACTAGCTATTTCAGTCTGTGGTTGGCAACAATTGGGGAAAAGTTTGGTCGGTTCAGCTGTCGAGTTGAACTGTTTGTATAAATTAAGAACGACTGCTTAATCTATGAATGAAATCTATGTTTAATTACTGGATTTTAGTTGCAAAAATTAGATACTGCTAGTGATTTTTAGCTTCATATTTTGACAAATCGCAGTGTTACAAGGTTGACAAATGGCAATGCTACTATGTCAACAAATGTCAATCTTCCAGTTCAACAAATGGTAACATACCCAATATGACAGATGCAAATCGCATCAAATTGTTTGTAAGTGGTTGCACACGGGTCTTCCAAAAGAACCGTTTGCGTTGAAGAGATGCACAAATCCTCCTCTCACTTTGAATCATGTCGTCCCAGGGTCGACGGGCGGGGGGCGGGAGGACGGCAGCTGGCGGCGCTGAGAGGTAGCGTTCAACGGCGGTGTCCCATGCCGCTGAGGGGGGCGCGCGCATGGAGAAGAAGGCGGGAGGCCATGGAAGTCAAAGGGATCGCTTCCCAGTGAGCCTGCGCAGCGTATAGCTCGCACGCTTCCCGGTGAGCCTGCGCATTCGAGGACAGCTTGCATGCCTCTCGGTCAGCCTGCGCATCAGACTGCGCTCGCACGCCTCCCGTTCGGTCAAGGTCAAGCAGATGTCCGCACGGCACCTCCTACAGCCATTAAAACCAAGACACATGGCGTCACGTGAATGGTTAACAGAACGCACACGGTTTGAATTATACAAACGTTTGAGATATTAAAGTGGCAGCTATTTTTTCAAAATGCCTTTGTTGGCTGTCATTATTCGAGTGCGCCTTCTCTCAAAATGGACAAGAAATATACCACAGCATGTCGGGTGCCATTCCATGATAGCATCCCAAGTTTCATGAATTTCAAACGAGTTTTGGATTCACTAGAATCTAAAAATAAAGTATCTCAACGTTTTGCCGGCAATCAACGGTGCCCTGGTGTTTGAAATTCATTCCCATTTCTTGCATGGGACCTAAGCATGCACCCAAAGACACAGATTTGATTTTTCAACCAATTTATATGCACTGGAGCATGTGCATGTAGTTCAAATTTGAATTATGCACATAAATGCATTGAAAACTCAGTTAATGCATAAAAATGTCCAAACGAACCCCGAAAAATCACAAAAATTGACACAACACTCCTGTTGTTCTACATTGACACGAGAAAAAATTTGAAAGTAATAAGACGCATGGATATCGTTTCATCCCCAAAGGTGGGACGTTAACGTTCCCTACCGAAACCATCATGCTTGTTGTGAGAAGCTCTGGTTTGTGAGAAGCATATACCCAAACCTGCCCCAAATGGGACAAAATTTTTACCACGGCATGTTGATGCCGCTCCATGATAGCATGCCAAGTTTCATGAATTTCAGACGAGTTTTGGATTTACTAGAATTTAAAAACAGGCATCTCAATGTTTTGCCGGGAATCAACGGTGCCCTGGTGTTTGAAATTCATTCCCATTTCTTGCATGGGACCTAAGCATGCACCCTAGGACACATATTTGATTTTTCAACCAATTTATATGCACTGAAGCATGTGCATGTAGTTCAAATTTGAATTATGCACGTAAATGCATTGAAAACTTAGTTAATGCATAAAAATGTCCAAACGAACCCCAAAATATCACAAAAATTAACACAACACTCCTGTTGTTCCATGTTGACACGAGAATTTTTTTGGAAGCAATAAGAGGCAATGGGTATCGTTTCGTCCCCAAAGGTGGGACGTTCCCTACCGAAACCATCATGCTTGTTGTGAGAAGCTCTGGTTTGTGAGAAGCATATACCCAAACTTGCCCCAAATGGGACAAAAAAATTACCACGGCATGTTGATGCCGCTCCATGATAGCATGCCAAGTTTCTTGAATTTCAGACGAGTTTTGGATTTACTACAATTTAAAAACTAGGTATCTCAATGTTTGCGGCCGAGTGACGGTGGCAGGGTGTTTGACATTCATTCCCATTTCTTGCATGGGACCTAAGCAGGCAACCAAGGACACATATTTGAATTTTCAACTAATTTATATGCATTAGAGCATGTGCATGTAGTTCAAATTTGAATAATGCACAGAAAACTCAGTTAATGTATAAAAATGTCCAGGTGAACCCCGAAAAATCCCAAAAATTGACACAACACTCCTGTTGTTCTATATTAACACTAGGAAAAAATTTGAAATCGAGAAGAGGCAACCGATATCGTTTCGTCCAGAAAGGTGAAACGTTCCCTACTGAAACCATCACACTTGTTGTGTGAAGCTCTGGTTTATGAGAAGCTTATACCCAAACCTGCCCCAAATGGGACAAAAAATTTACCACGGCATGTTGATGCCGCTCCATGATAGCATGCCAAGTTTCATGAATATCGGACGAATTTTGGATTTACTAGAATTGAAAAAGCAAGTACGTCGACGTTTGCCGGAGAGCCACGGTGCCGTGGTGTTCGAATTTCATCCCGAGATAAGCATAAACCCATGGACACATATATGATTTTACAACCCATGTTGGTGCACCAGAGCATGTGCATGTATTTGAATTGTGCACCTGAAATGGCTAGAAAACCAATTTAATGTATACAATGTTCATATGAACCCTGAATAATTCCAATTCTTTTACGACACACATATAGTTGCATGTTCACTCCAGATAAAAGGTCTAGCCATTCAAACACCGTCCATTGCCGTTGTGACCCCATTATGTAATTCAAATCAAGATGAAAAATCAAGTAGATCGCAAACAGTTTAATATCACCAATCGTGTGAGATGCAGCACAAAATATCCTGGAGCACCGTCGGTGTATAGTATGCCTATGGCTTACGCGAGAAGGTGCGTCGGCTACAGTCCACAGCCGGCGTCTCAAGCACACTAGCTCCCTCCCCAAATATCATTTCACTGTTCAATCGTCGCCGGTGAAAGATGGGCACGTGGACCCGCGTCGTGAGGGCAACTTCGGTGGCCCACTCCGGCGAGAGCACGGCCGCAGCCGCCATGCGCGTGCTAACAAGGTGCATGAGCGCGGCCGCAATCTGCGACCGGGCGGCAAAGACAGCCCAAACGTCCGCTGTTGCTTCTCAGGTGGCGGCAGCAACATCTGCGTCGGGGATAGCAACTGGCGAGAGTGGCACAATAGCTGTCCGTTCCGCAGCAGCGGCCTTAGCCCTGATTGAGGCCGCCCATGACCATGTCGAGGCCGCCCACGCCCAGCTCCTGGCGGTCACCGCACAAATCGAACGAAGCTTCTCCGACAACAGTCGGCAACCCACGACCGAAGAGCGGGCAATCGCTGAGAGCGTTCGAGCAGCCGTCCGTTCCTCCGCCGCATACCTTGCAACGAAGGAGCCCGTCCAAGCCCAGATCGCGTCCGCCCACGCCCAGCTCGTGGCGGCCTTTTCCAAAGAGATGGCGGACGCGGATGGCGAGATGCTTGCCGAGTATGGTGCGATGAATGCCATGGAGCCCCTTCCCCAGGAGACCGTCGGGCGCGAGCTGGACATGGAGGCGGCGGCGGAGATCGACGAGCACCAGCCGTAGTAGTACTCTTTGTTTTGTTTAATTAAGAGCACCGGTCTTTAATTTGTTAGAGTAATTTTTAGGTCAGCTAGCTCTGTTTAATTGCTGAACTTGCTCAATTAAGAAGTGTGGGTGTGCTGTAGTCTCCTTTGTGTACCCAAATTATGCAATGACGTGGATGACCACTGTAACCATGGAAATTCAAACCAAAATTTTTGACATTCAAACTCATCACACACGGGTTAAGCTATCTGAATCGTTTGTGATGTTCACATATCGTACACATTTCTGAATAAGGGACCGTGTCTGATGACAGTTTGCGCGCCAGTTTTTTCGCTGAAGCGATTCCAAATTTTTGGCTTCCGCGGAAATATCTACCTCCCCGCCCCTCCCCCTTACCAAAAGCCACATTTCCCCTGTTTCTCCCTTCCTTTCCAAGTTGAAACCTTCACTCCTTGCTTGAAGTGCCGCCTCCTTGTCGGCGACCCTCCTTCACGCTGCTCGGCCTCGTCTATCCAGGCAGGTAATCCACACCCCCCATCCTCCTCCTTCCACACCCCACATGCCCCGACCGCCGGCGCGAGCGCGACACCTTCCACCCAAATCACCGACCCCTCCACCAAATAAGCGCGGCCCTAAACCATGGTGCACGCAGTATAGCCAGGATCTCAAGGAGCATTTGGCAGCGGAGAAGCAAATCGCGGCCGCACGCGCGGATGAGGTCGCGATGACTGCCATTCGTGTCGACCCCCAGATCTTGGAGGAGCACATTGCCATTTTCTAGCTATGTCGGTTAAGCATGCTCGGTTTACCCGTTGCGTGTGCTGCTCCTGCCTTTCCTTCACAAATTCTAGTGAACTGTGCTATCTAATTTTACCATGCAATCTTTTGCTCTAGTGTATATGTTCTATATGTCGTGCAGTGTGGTGCTCACTTATTAAATGTTTTGTTAATTAGTTGTCGTTTTTAGTTAACTGTTTGGTTCAATTATGCAAATGTGATGTTCAATTCTTCAGGCTGCAATTTTGTATTGTCTTCCATGTGAGAAATAAATCAAATTTATCTTTACAAAATACATGAGAAACGAATACAATTGCTATATTTCCAAGTTGTCAAGCATGCTTGGTTTGGTTATACATTGTGCAATGTGGTGCTCAGTTAACGTTTGGTTCATTTGTGTTGTGGTGTTTAGTTAACTGTTTGGTTCAATTCTGCAATGCGATGTTCAATAGTTGTGGGTGCATTCTGTTATTGTATACCATGTGAGGAATAAATTGAATTTGGCTGTAGTAAATACATGAGAAACAAATACAATTGCTACAATTGGCTGTAGTTAACTGTTTGGTTAACTGTCTGATCTTCTATTAGGAGTATGTTATATTGTGCAATGTGGTTCTCAGTTAATGTTAGTTCATTTGTTGTGGTGTTTAGTTAACTGCTTGGTTCAATTCTGTAATGCGATGTTCAATTGTTGTGGCTGCATTCTGTTATTGTATACCATGTGAGGAATAAATTGAATTTGGCTGCACTTAATACATGAGAAACATATACAAGTGCTATATTTCCTAGTTCTTAATCATGCTTGGTTTGAATAAATGGGTTTTCCATGTGGCTTGAATTAATCTGATGAATCTGCAATGTGCTTATTTTTCATCAACATATTTTACTGATAGCATGCAAACCCTTACTTAACCTGATGACTAACTACCTTATATGCGTTGCAAGGAAACAATGGGAAGCACCGAGGTTTACAATCGAGGTTAGCACGTGCATGGTCCATTGTCTAATAGCACATTATTGTGCAATTGCATGAACCATTCTAATATTTTGGTTTTTAACAATTTGGTCTTGCACATGTAGGTCATGCTGTCAGAGGTTTTGACCCACTGTTTGACCCTTTTTGCATATGGGGAAATGAGTTGTCCATGAATATCAATCAAATCAAGAAACTCAGAAAGATTGTTAGGATAAAGAAATTAGCGACAAAAACAACAACATCTTTGTCTGCACAATGAAGAAGACATCAGTTCACTACAAGATGGTACTAACTATTACACCTTGCCTTTTTTTATTGTGACAATTGCATTTTTACCCCTAGTTGGTTCCTACCCACGGGTTTTGCCCTTACTTTTTCCGTCGTGGTCCCTCGAATGCCCTTTGACCATTTGACCAAAACTTTGAAAATTCATAACTAATTCATATGAACTCAAAAAAATGAAAATAAGATATCAAAATGTTCAGATAAACATTACCTTTATGTGCATATCATTTGCATTCAGGACAAAAGCACCCTTTAAACTACCCGAGGTAATTAATGTTATTAACATTATTAAAAATAAAAAGGTATAAACAACATTTTTTTCATGAATAAAAATTACATGCAAATGTAGGTGATGTTTTCTGAACATCCAGATATCTTATTTGCATTTTTCTGAGTTCATGTCATCTATATTTGGAAACTTCATAACAAGTTGATACGAACTCAGAAAAATGCAAATAAGATATCAGAATGTTCAGAAAACATCACCTACATTTGCCTGTAATTTTTATTCATGAAAAAAATATTGTTTATACCTTTTTATTTTTAATAATGTTAATAACATTAATTACCTCAGGTAGTTTAAAGCGTGCTTTTGTCCTGAATGCAAATGATATGCACATAAAGGTAATGTTTATCTGAACATTTTGATATCTTATTTGCATTTTTCTGAGTTCAGATGAATTAGTTATGAATTTTCAAAGTTTTGGTCAAACGGTCAAAGGGCATTCGAGGGCCCTCGACGGAAAAAGTAAGGGCAAAACTGAGCAAGCTCGAAAAGTAAGGGCAAAACTCGTGGGTAGGAACCAACTAGGGGTAAAAATGCAATTGTCCCTTTTTTATTCCTTTGCCCCATTTCCAATATAGAGAAGATATTTATGCACATCCTTGTTTTCAGGCCTTTCCAAAGCAGTTCACTGATGATTACCTCTCAAACCACATCTATGGTCAGGAGGCGAGGAAGGTTTTCATACAACACCCACGGTTCAATATTGAAGTGTTCCTGAAGAGGACGAAGGACGCACGGTCAATCATCCATGGGCACTGGCCTAAAGTTGCAAAGACCTTCAACATGAATGAAGGCTCAATATTCGCCTTTCGCTTCAGCAGTTTTTCAGATGAGATGCATCTGTCTATATACCGCCTATGATGCTAATTTCGAAAGGTTCTACATATTGCATGTGAAACTTTGTTCTGGTGCAGTTGTGTAATGGGGTAGCTGAGTGCTGAAGCTATATCATGTTGTACTCTGATGTATTTCAATTATGAAATTCTGCTTCCTTAATATGGAAAAGAAATATATTATGTGCTTAATATGAATGTCAATTAGATTAATAAATGGATTATTAATAATAGGGCAATTATCCTGCTAATGGCGAATTAGCCTGCTAATTCGGTCTTGCTGTTGCAAACGGTTGTTGAAAAAAATACCGTGAGCGATGACCTCAGGCAACTCACACAGTTTCTAGGAATAAACCATGTTGGATCAATGAACAATCACACACGACTTTCTCTTGAAAACTGTTTGCATTAGGCCACCTTGCGCAAACGTTTACCACATAAAAACTGTGTGTGATGGACAGCCTTTGCCAGACAGTTTCTTCTACGGACCGTGTGTGATACATTCTATAACGCAAACGATTTAACGGGAAAAATTGTGTGTGATGTACCTGTGAACAGAAATGTTTTACTTGGAGCGACTGTGTGGGATGTACATACGAACGGAAACGTTTAGCGGTGACTAATTGTGTGGGATGCACTTGCGACCGGAAACAATTTTGCCGTATAATTGTATTTTTTAGCTCTACTGTACGTATTTCCGTATTTGAGCGCTCGCCGGTCGCACACGACCTCATTTTGCCGAGCGTGTGTGCCAGGAGGGCATATCCCCGACGGTTTCTGGGTCATGTGGGAAGGACCCCCCTATCGCCCACACTCACTTGGCGACGGTTCCAAATGTCATCACGGAAAGGGGTTAAAAACTGTTTGTTTAGCACCGACGCGTACTAGTGGTGGACCAGCCGGCCAGGACTAGCTAAAAGCTAGAGCTGCCCTAAATCTCCTTAATGTTGTCACATCCCCAATCAGGAAGATAGAAACTATGTCGCATGTTCTAACGAGTGACAACAAATGTGTCTTCGTCATGCTGGTTCGACATAAGGCATGTTTAAGATGTGGCATGATGGCAGCCTGACGGATCCTATGAAAGCACGATTTCTGTAGGCAGTGGAGCACTCTATGGATGGCATACTCCATGGAACCTATTCTTGGAATCAATGGCGGAGCTACAACAAATATTTGGATAGGTTGGACTAAACAGATCACAAGCTTTCGGGCTCTCAAGCCTACTCTTTACTTTTTCCTTCAACAACGACATGTTTGGTTACTTGTCAGGCCGTGGGATACAAATTTGGGCCGCATAGCACAAAACTCAAAGCATGATTGCGGCATCAGCTATTATCAGCGAGCCAGGCCTGAGCAAGCGTAAGAAGCGCACACGCAGGGGCGAAGAGGGAGATGGCACGTTATTTTTCGAAACCGTGCCTTAAATCCCCTCACACCTCTCACACTGCTCACACACCCTCTTTTCATTGTCACTCTCTCTCACCGGCTTCATCAACACTTCATAACCCCAATTTAGGGATAGATGCAACATCGACTTAAGCATGTATTTATACTTCAAAGATTTATCGCCCGATCTTCTCCCCCTCGTCGACAATCTCGAGAAGAAGCTATCCACATGGCACACGTGTGCACTAGCTCTGGCGTTCGCCTTGCGCTCACACGACAAGTCCTCTGCACCATGTTAGACGCGGAAATCAGGGACACGACGCGGGCGGCGCTCCGGTCTGGCGAGTCCCTTCAATGTTGATGCCAGTGAGAGGTCACGTATGCTCAGAGCCGGTGTCAATGTGTAGCGGCCGCTTTAGAGAGGCATGAATGCGGGAAACTTCGGACGGGAAGGGGCATGGAGGCATGCGTGACAGTGGTTTGGATGCATGCAAATCCCCCCCCAGTTTGTGGGAAAAAGTGTTGGGAATATAGCATGCAATTTCAAAAAAATTCCTACGATCACGCAAGATCTATCTAGGAGATGCATAGCAACGAGAGGGGGAGAGTGTGTCCACGTACCCTCATACACCGAAAGCCGAAGCGTTAGGTTAACACGGTTGGTGTAGTCGAACGTCTTCAAGATCCAACCGATCTTAGTACCGAACGTACGACACCTTTGTGTTCAGCACACGTTCAGCTCGATGACGTACCTCGAACTCTTGATCCAGCAGAGGGTCGAGGGAGAGTTCCATCAGCACGACGGTGTGCTGACGGTGATGGTGATGCGATCCGCGCAGGGCTTCGCCTAAGCACTACGACGCTATGAATGAAGGCGTAAACTGTGGAGGGGTGTCGGTGTCAAAACCGGCGGATCTCGGGTAGGGGGTCCCGAACTGTGCGTCTAGGATCGATGGTAACAGGAGACGGGGGACACGATGTTTACCCAGGTTTGGGCACTCTCTATGGAGGTAATACCCTACTTCCTGCTTGATTGATCTTGATGAATATGAGTGTTACAAGAGTTGATCTACCACGAGATCGTAATGGCTAAACCCTAGAAGTCTAGCCTATGTGAATATGGTAATGAGTCTCGCCCTATCCGGACTACGCTCTCCGGTTTATATAGACACCGGAGAGATCTAGGGTTACATGGAGTCGGTTACATCAGAAGGAATCTTCATAGTCGGTTGCCAAGCTTGCCTTCCACGCCAAGTAGAGGCCAATCCGGACACGGGTACAGTCTTCGGTCTTCATGTCTTCACAGCCCATCAGTCCGGCCCATGGATAACAGGCCGTACGCCCGAGGACCCCTTAGTCCAGGACTCCCTCAGCAGCCCTGAACCTAGCTTCAATGACGAGGAGTCCGGCGCGCAGATTATCTTCGGCATTGCAAGGCGGGTTCCCCTTTTTCTGAACTCCAAGATAGTCTTCGGATGCGATGATTGTATCCGAACCTGTTACACACACCATACAGAACCGCAGAGAGAATATAGTATTTGCATGAGTCTAATCTGTTGACTGCTTTTTTACAACACGATATCACGTCTGTCCGGTCAGAATTTCGAACCGTTTTCCATCTGCCATCCCACGTTTCGAGACGCGGTTGCTATTGGCATGTCTTGTCGAAGTAGAGATCGTGTCCCCTTATTGAGGGATTCTCATCAATGCGGGCGTGGACGACCCATCCGTGCCGTTTGCACGGCTTGGGAATAGGCGAGTTTAAGGCGAGTGGGGAGGCGGTTGACATTCATGGCCTTTATAAGGGGACAAGGATTCCCTTTCTTTACCCACACCTTGGTTCCTCCTCATCCCTTCCTTCCCTGAGCTCCAGCGCCCAAGCTTTAGCTTTTCCCTTCTTCGAGAAAGCACTCCAAAGATGTCCGGATCCGGAGCTGGAGGTAAGTGGATGGCTTCTTCCGTCAAGAAGAAGGATATCGAGGAGCTCCGAGAGGCCGGATATCTGGCCAAGGAGATCACTCATCGACTCCCGGCCAAGGGACAGATCGTCCCTACTCCCGAGCCCCACGAGAGGGTTGTGTTTCTTACACATTTCGTCCGCGGGCTGGGGTTCCCTCTTCACCCATTCGTCCGTGGGTTGATGTTTTACTACGGGCTGGATTTTCATGACCTAGCCCACAACTTCATCCTCAATATTTCGGCATTTATCGTCGTGTGTGAGGCTTTTCTCCGCATCCCACCTCACTTCGGCCTGTGGCTGAATACCTTCAATGTGAGGCCGAAAGTAGTGAGCGGTCAACAAGCAGAGTGCGGAGGCGCTATGGTGGGCAAGATGCCCAACGTCACCTGGCCCGAAGGCTCATTTGCGGAGACGGTGAAGGGGTGGCAATCGGGGTGGTTCTACATCACTGAGCCACGCGACGCCAACTGGGCGGCGGCCCCCGAATTCCGATCCGGAGTCCCGATGCGGCTCACCTCCTGGCAAGAGAGGGGCCTAACCTGGGGTCCTTCGGACGAGCTGACTGGGCTGCAGACGTGCGTCCAGAACATGATAGATAGGAAAATCAAGCTTGTCAACGTGGTCTAGGTCATGCTCATTCGTCGGGTCCTTCCGTGCCAACGCCGGACTTGCTATTTGTGGCAGTATGATCCGGCCAAGCACCAGACGCTGCAATAGCTCTTCGGCACAACGCACGAAGACAACTGGAGAGTGCTTTTTAAGGCCGGCGAGACGCCGCCGCCTGTGAACGAGGATCGCGGGCTTAGTTTAAAGCACCAAGCTAATTCGGTAAGTTATTCCATGTTTTCAAAGCATACCTTTTATCGGTATATTTTGAGGCAAAGCCTAAGCTTTCCCATCCATGTTTTCAGGCCTGGATCAAGGTGGCTGAGGAGATTAACTGTCCGGCTCCGCTGCCCGAAGACCAAGGATTTCCATTGCTGGAGAAGATGTTGTTCCCTGCACCTTATGAGGTGCCGGAGAAGACGGCTAAGAAGGCAGCAAAAGGGGACAAAAGGGGCCTTCGCCGTAAAAGCACTCCGGATGTGATGTTCGGAAGCGAGACTTCCTCTTCGTCCGCTGACGACGACGATGATGAAGAAGAAGAAAACGACTCCCCACCTGAAGTGGGGAGGAAGAAGAGAGCGGCCCCGACAAGTCCGGAGGCGAAAGCGCCTAAGAGGGTTAAAGGCTCCCTCCCGGATAACTCTGCATGGGATGTTGACAGCAGTCCAGAGCGGCCTCGCTGGACCAAGCGTCGGGCCGGCTCGTAAGTACCAGAATCCGCAAACGTATGGCCTTCCTGGTTTGTAATATTGACATATGGTAAGCTTTGTCACTGTAGTCCGGCACGCGATGGCTCCCCGCGATCCTCGACAGAGGATTCGATGGACTCGAAGGAGATGGCTAGCATGTCTCCGCCACCTGCACATTCCGTCTCACCCAAGGGTGATGACGAGGTGGTGTCCAAAAAGACTTTCCCAGGCCGGGGGGAGATTCCGGAGATCATCAAGGTGACACTCCAGGATGACTCTTCGGCCGCCGGACATACGAGGGAAAAAGTCCCCATGGGGACTGGTGACGGGGCCCGAGTTCCCTCCGGACCTCAGCCGGATACCATTACAGAGACCTACACGGCTCCAGGGTCCAGCGAACGGCATTCCCTACAAGGAGGGAGTGTGCCTGTTCCACCGGTGACCTCTGTCCGACCAGAGGCACCGGATAATCTGCTGGAGGCGCTACGAGGCGCCTCTATTGTGGATGAACACCGTGTCTGTCGGAGTAAATGGCCACGGGTAGCCATACCGACTACCCCCGGCTCTTCGGCAAATTTATCAAGCCTTTAGGCCTTCAAGCACTCCAAGCATTTGGGCCGACTTCCCTGGCCGGCTAGCACCAATGCCGACTCCCGGAAGGCGACCTAGCCTCACCGACTCCAAGAAGCCGGCCAAGGAGGACGCCGACTCCTAGGAGCCAGCCAAGATCACAACCACCCCTCCATAACGGCGACGTGACGGGGTGTGGCCACAGTGCGGCCCATGACCCCCGAAGCCCGAGGCGGGCATGGCTACAGGAGGCCGTACGGGAGGGACGTCTCCCGTGCGGCTCGGCACTGTAGCCACGCTAGCCTCGACGTCATCCACAACCCACTCCTGTACGGCCCAAGGACGGCGGGCCCCTTCAGCCACAGAGAGGCGTGAAGGCGGCCCGGCCTTTCCTAGTCGGCCAAGAGTATAGCCGGCCTCCAGAAGCCGGCTACTCCCTTCCTCGAAGCAGGAGCCCCATTAAGGAGACAAGACGAGGTGAGGCTACAGTGATAGCCCCCGAGGCGGCCCACTGTAGCCACGCTCACCTCGACAAAGCCCTCATCATCAGAGGCGCGGCTACAGTAAGCAGCCACCGACAAAACCCTAGGCGGTGGGACCGGCCTGTCGACCAATTAGCCGGCAGCCGGCGGGACCCAGCAGCCGGCGGAGAAGCCGGCGAGCGTAGACACTGACAGCTGGGACCAGTTCCCAGTCGGATTACCATTGTACCCCCGGGGGGTAGGCCTATATAAACCCCCCGGAGCACCCATGCAAAGGGTTCGCTTCTAGGTTGGACACACACCATAGATAGAGAGAAGCAAGAGCTAGCCTTGTTCTTCTTCTCCCTTGATCTCAACAGCTCTAGGAGCGATTGTAGCTACCCTTTATCGATCCAGTGATCATGCGGAGACCCCGCAGAGTAGGACTAGGGGTGTTATCTCCTCGGAGAGCCCCGAACCTGGGTAAGATTCGCCGGCGTGCATGTCTTCGCCTCATCCCGTTTCCGGGCACCGGCGACGTTTTATTGGCTCCCACAATGATAAGCCATCCCTTGGCATATGTCGCACCAACCACCCGACATTTGGCGCCCACCGTGGGGCCAGGTGCACCGTCGTCCGGAGACCTGTTCTGGACGGGAAACCTCTTCCTCCCCCGCGAGCGCAGCCAGCCTGCTGTGCCCGATGGCGTTTGCCTCGACGCGCTGCAAGGCGTCGACGACGCCTGCGCAGCGAGCCGCCTCGCCGATCTGCTCGGCGAGACTCGCATCTCCGACGAGCCTGCATCCGACGCAGGCACCGACTACCCCGAGAGCCGTCTCGTTAGCCTCCTCGACCAACTTCACGTCTCCAGCGAGCCCGCTGCGGACATGGAGTCGGTCGGCTCCACCGACCCGATGCTCATCGACTCCGACACCGCGTCGCTCGACGCCTACCCCTCCGACGTGGTGGTCTTCGACGACCCCCTCCCTCGGGCTGACAGCGGCAGCAGCGCTGTCACTAAAGTGCTGGTCATCAGCCACGTCTCCAACTCGGGCGAGAACGCCCGCGACGCTCAGCAAGCGGCGATGCACGACCTCTCTGTCCCCATCCCGGCCGATGCCGACGCCGAGACCCTGGAGGCATGCCGCCTTGCCCTCATCACGGAGGGCAAGAAGATAGCCTCGATGAGACGCCTCACCGAGGCCCACCAGCGCGAAGTCGACCGCGCCGCCTTCGGGACGCCGCCGCCTTCGGGACGCCGCCGCCTAGCGGCCCGAGCCGAGCCGGCTTCGTCCAGAAGCGCGGCGCAGCCGTTGCCAGCATGCTGGGTGCAGATCACCCCGTCTACGCCACCCCGCTCGAGAATCTGCGAGCCGCTCAGGCGGCTATAGAGGAGCTCAATGGGCTGGGAGCCGATGAGCTCCCCTACATGACAAGACGGATCCAGCAGCTGATCGACGTGGCTGCAGAACGGCACGAAGCCGGCGCCCGAGCTGATAGCCATCCCCCGCGCCGAGAGCACGCCGCAACGTCCCGCTCGCCGACTGCGAGCGGTGCGCGCCAGAAGAAAGACAGGGAGCCGGCTGCCAGCCGCAGCCGGACTCGCATTACCATCGAGCGCGACGCGGATGGCCGCCCTCGAGCTGTAGAGCACCAGGGAAACCTGCCTCCTCCCCCGCCTCGAAGAGAAAGATGCCTCACTCCACCGCCTGTCACCCATCCGACTCTTGGCGACCGACTCGGCCGCCGAGTAGGAGTCGGCGAAAACGACGCCCGCCACAGGATCGACCGCCTTGCTCGATCCTTGGCGCTAGAAGAACAAGACGATGTCGGCCCGCCATGCTTTGGCCCCCGCATCCGCGATGAGCCCTTCCCCAAAGGGTTCTCGCTCCCCAGAGACACACCCAAGTACAACGGCTTGGTGAAGCCGGAAGATTGGCTCATCGACTACTCCACAGCCGTCAGCATCGCCAACGGCAATCGGCGCGTCGCCGTGAAGTACGTCCCCTTGATGCTGCAAGGCACGGCGCGCACATGGCTCAACAGCCTCAAGCCCTACAGCATCAACAGCTGGCTGGACTTCACCGAAGTTTTCGTCCGCAACTTCACCAGCACCTACAAGCGGCCTCCCAAGCCTCGCCAGCTCTCCCTCTGCGTCCAGGGGCCCAACGAGTCGACCCGCGACTACCTCACGCGATGGGCCGAGCTCCGCAACTCCTGCGAGGGAGTGCACGAGGTCCAGGCCATCGAGTATTTCACTACCGGGTGCCGAGAGGGCACCCTCCTCAAGCACCGACTCCTCTGCGACGAGCCGGCTACCCTCGATGAGTTGCTGATCACCGCCGACAAGTATGCCACTGCCGACTCCTCCATGAAGACCGAGCTCCGAGTGGACGCCTCGGGGAAGGTAGTTGCACCGGCTCCCAAGACGCCGGCTGGCGACCCTAACCGGCGCCCCTACCAAAACGACCACAAACGCAAGGGCCCTATGGACTCCAGTCGGCAGGTGGCCACCATTGAAGACGAGCAGCCCGAAGAGCGGCCCGCTCCCAAGAAGAAGGGTGGACGGCCGCCTTGGCAGCCGTCTTTCTCCTACGAACAAGCACTCGATGCTCCCAGCAAGTTCCACAGCGGCGCGAAGCCGTCCAACCATACGACACGGAAATGCCACTGGCTCACCCGCATCACCAAAGGCGAAGGGATGGTGCCGCCTCCGCCTCCCGGCCCGCCGCCTCCAGCTCCCCAGCAGCCGGCGGCCCGGCCGGCAGTCGGCGCCATCCAAGACGAGTTCCCCGAAGCGCACGACGCCTACGTCGTCTTCACAAGTCAAGTCGACGACAAGCGCAGCCGACGCCGGCAGCACCAAGAAGTAAACGCGGTCGCCTCTAGCACCGCCGAGTTCATGCACTGGTCGGAAAAGCCCATCAGCTGGAGCCAGGCCGACCACCCAGAGGTGATGCTTTCGCCTGGCTCCTATGCTATGGTCTTGGACGTCACCCTTGCGACGGAGAGGCGAGCTGCCAGATTTTCCCGCGTCCTGATAGACGGCGGAAGCAGTATCAACATACTGTACCGCGATACCATGGACAAGCTGAACATCAAAGCGAAGCAGCTCATGCCGAGCCGCACCGTCTTCCATGGTATCGTACCCGGCCTATCTTGCTCTCCAATCGGCAAGATCAAGATGGATGTTCTCTTCGGAGACAAAGATCACTTTCGCCGGGAAGCAATATGGTTCGAGGTGGTGGATTTGGAGAGCCCCTATCATGCACTACTTGGCCGACCTGCTTTGGCCAAGTTCATGGCTGTGCCCCACTATGCCTACCTGAAGATGAAGATGCCGAGCTCGAAGGGGATCATCACGGTAGCCGGCGACTACAAGAAGTCCATCGAGTGTGCCATGGCCAGCAGCCGGCTGGCCGAGTCCCTCGTGGTGGCAGAAGAGAAGAAGATGTTGGAACGGGTTGTGGCCATGGCCGGCAAGCAGCCGGCCTTGTCCCCCTACCCCAAGGACTGTGATGCGCAGGGCTCCTTCCAGCCTGCAAAAGAGACAAAGAAGATACCTCTAGACCCGGAGCACCCGGAGAGGTTCGCCGTGATTGGGGCGAACTTGGACAGTAAATAGGAAGGCGAGCTCGTCGACTTCCTCCGTGAGAATCGAGACATCTTTGCATGGTCCCCAAAGGACATGCCGGGTGTCCTGAAGGATTTCGCCGAGCACAAATTACATGTCCGAGCTGATGCGAAGCCGGTCAAGCAACCCCTCCACCGACTATCAGAAGAGAAGCAAAGAATCGTGGGAGAAGAGATAGCCCGGCTCCTTGCAGCAGGCTTCATTATGGAAGTGTTCTTTCCAGAATGGCTTGCCAATCCAGTTCTGGTTTTGAAGAAGAATAACAAGTGGCGCATGTGTATAGACTACACAAGTTTGAACAAGGCCTGCCCAAAGGATCCGTTTGCTTTGCCACGGATCGACCAAGTGATAGACTCCACAGCCGGATGCGAGCTGTTGAGTTTTTTGGATGCATACTCAGGGTATCATCAGATCAAGTTGGACCCGGCTGACCGCCTGAAGACTGCCTTCATCACACCCTTTGGAGCTTTCTGCTACCCGACAATGACATCCGGCTTGAGAAATGCCGGTGCCACTTTTCAGCGTTGCATGCAGAAATGTCTCTTGAAACAACTCGGCAGAAATGCCCACGTCTACGTAGACGACATTGTGGTGAAGACAGAAAAGCGCGGTACCTTGTTGGAAGACCTGAAGGAAACATTTGCCAACTTGCGCCGATTCCAGATCAAGCTCAACCCCGAGAAGTGCGTGTTCGGAGTGCCAGCCGGCCAGCTGCTAGGCTTCTTGGTCTCCGAACGCGGCATTGAGTGCAACCCTGTCAAGATCAAGGCCATCGAGAGGATGGAAATTCCCACCAAGCTGCGAGATGTGCAGAAGTTCACTGGCGGCTTAGCCTCCCTGAACCGTTTTATCAGCCGACTAGGAGAAAAGGCTCTCCCCCTGTACCGACTCATGAAGAAGTCCACTCACTTTGAGTGGAATGATCAAGCCGACCAAGCCTTCCATGAGTTGAAGAAAATGTTGACCACTCCGCCTGTCCTGGCTGCGCCGACTGAGAAGGAGCCCATGCTCCTCTACATCGCCTCGACAAGCCGAGTCATCAGCACTGTTGTTGTGGTCCAGCGCCCGGAGGAAGGCCGAGCCCAGCTGGTCCAGAGGCCGGTCTACTATCTCAGCGAAGTATTGTCCAGCTCAAAGCAAAACTACCCGCACTACCAGAAGATCTGCTATGGGGTGTACTTCGCTGCCAAGAAATAGAAGCCCTACTTCCAAGAGCACCCCATCACGGTCGTGTGCACTCCCCCGCTCGCCGAGATCATAGGCAGCCGGGATGCATCTGGCCGGGTGGCCAAATGGGCCATTGCCTTGGCGCCCTACACGATTTTCTATCAACCCCGCACCGCCATCAAGTCACAAGCATTGGCCGACTTCCTCGTCGACTGGGCCGAGACCCAGTACTTACCGCCGGCTCCCGACTCTACCCATTGGCGGATGCACTTTGACGGGTCCAAGATGCGCACCGGCTTGGGAGCCGGCATCGTCCTCACCTCTCCCAAAGGCGACAAGCTCAAGTACACGCTGCAGATCCACTTCGCCGCCTCCAACAACGTGGCCGAGTACGAGGCGCTCGTACATGGGCTCCGGCTAGCCAAAGAACTCGGCATACGCCGGATCCTGTGCTACGGCGACTCAGACTTGGTGGTCCAGCAATCATCTAGTGACTGGGACGCCAAGGACGCGAACATGGGGAGCTACCGTTTCCTCGTCCAGCAGATGAGCGGATACTTCAAAGGGTGCGAATTCCTTCACGTGCCAAGGGCCGACAACGACCAAGCAGATGCCCTAGCACGGATCGGCTCCACCCGACAAGCCATACCGACTGGCGTCTCCCTCCAGCGCCTCCTCAAGCCGTCCATCAAGCCGTCTCCAGAGTTGGATTCCATCTTCGTACCGCCTGCGCCAGAAAAAGTCGGATCCGGCTCAAGAAATCCCGCAGGCGGCACGGGGACTTCGACGACTGCCCCGGGGACTGACGTAGTCGCACCCGGCCCAGGGATTTCAGAACCCAGCCCGGGGACTGCAGCAGTCGGCCCGGGGACTGCAACGACACAAGAAGCGGTGGTCGACTCCAATACAACACCCAACCCACCCACCCGACTCATGGTGGCCACATTAACAGCAGAAGAAGTCACAGCTCCCTCATGGGCCCAGCCCATCCTCAAGTTCCTAGTCAGCAGAGAGCTGCCGGCTGATGAGATCGCAGCAAGACTAGTGCAACGACGAGCCGCAGCATACACAATAATCAACAAGGACCTTGTGAAGCGCAGCGTCACTGGAGTCTTCCAGCGTTGCGTCGAGCCAGACAAAGGAGTGGCAATCCTCAAAGACATCCACCAAGGCGAATGCGGCCATCACGCCGCCTCAAGATCCCTCGTGGCCAAGGCTTTCCGCCATGGGTTCTTCTGGCCGACTGCCTTGGAGGATGCTAAAGAAATAGTCAAGTGCTGCAGAGGATGTCAAGTCTTCAGTTCCAAACAACAGCTGCCGGCTTCTGCCCTCAAGACCATTCCCCTCACCTGGCCTTTTGCCGTCTGGGGACTAGACATGGTGGGCCCTTTCAAGACAGCCCGCGGTGGCATGACACATCTACTCATTGCGGTAGGACAAGTTCACGAAGTGGATCGAAGCCAAGCCAATTAAGAAGCTGAACGGGCCGACTGCCGTGACATTCATCACCGACATCACTACTCGGTACGGCGTGCCGCACAGCATCATCACCGACAACGGCACGAACTTCACCAAAGGCGCACTGGCACGTTTCTGCGCGACGCAGGGCATCCGACTGGACTTAGCGTCCGTGGCCCACCCGCAGTCAAACGGCCAGGTCGAGCGAGCAAATGGACTTATCCTCTCCGGCATCAAGCCCCGACTGGTTGTACCACTGGAGCGATCGGCCGGCTGCTGGCTCGAAGAGCTGCCGGCTGTCCTCTGGAGTCTGCGCACTACACCCAACAAGTCAACCGGCTTCACCCCATTCTTCCTTGTGTACGGTGCCGAGGCTGTCATCCCAACAGACATCGAGTTCGACTCGCCTCGGATCACCATGTACACGGAGGAGGAAGCCAAAGAAGCAAGAGAAGACGGCGTCGACCTACTTGAAGAAGGCCGGCTGTTAGCCCTCAGCCGGTCCGCCATCTACCAGCAAGGCCTGCGCCGCTACTACAACCGCAAGGTCAAGCCAAGATCCTTCCAAGAGGGCGACCTTGTGCTCCGGCTGATCCAACGAACAGCCGGCCAGCACAAGCTCTCGGCCCCTTGGGAAGGCCCCTTCGTCGTCAGCAAGGCACTCGGCAACGACTCCTACTACTTGATCGACGCGCAAAAGCCAAGAGCATGCAAAAGAGATGACTCCGGCAAGGAGTCAGAGCGACCATGGAACGCAAACCTCCTAAGACGGTTTTACAGCTGAAAAGCAGTATGTATCACGCTACCCCTTTTGTATTAAGTACAAACCAACAGGCCCCCCGAACAGTACTCGGGGACTGCCTTTTTATTTATCTATGAATGACGAGTGTCATATCCATGAATGTATTATTACATTTCGCATTCTTGTCCGGCACCGGGTCCGACTAGTCGGCCCGGGGACTGGCCGCCTTGAGCTATATTCAAAGTTCTTCCCGAAGTCAGCAAAGTAGTGCGCCGGCCCCCAAGTCCTCTCTTGTTGAAAGTCGCAGCTCAAAGAACCGACTGTCCGACTAGCAAGAGAGAAGACAGAAAGGACGCCCACACGAAAAACGGCTAAGGAACAACTAACCTATATAGCAAAGAGACGGCCTCCAAATATGCCTGCCGGCTGTCAAACAGCCGGCTGACCGGCTTCCTAAAAAACTTAGCTGAAGTCCGGCAGAGCTAAAAGTACTTCCCCCTCCCCAATCGGCCAGGCACCCCCCAGCCACGGATTGCAGAGCAACTGTTTGACTGGGGAGGCGGCAACCAAGGGAGGGCGGCAAAGGAAAAAAGCAGAAGGACAAAAAACGAAAGTACAAGGAAAGACCGATTGCATAACTTATATACATAAAGTCGCCCACAGGCTGGCAACAGACTTGAGTTTGAATACACCCAATGGGTGGAGTTGTGCAGACTTAACCAAACATTGTTCAAAAGTAACAAGACAGGAAAACAAAAGAAAGAAGACTAAGGCGCGACAGGAAGGCCGAGCTGGTCTGTGAAGGCAGCCTCGCCGGCTGAAGGAGTGGCCGCCTAACTGGTCCCGGCTTGACCACCTCCCGTGGCAGGAGACGCACTCGCACGCGACGTAGTGCTGGAGGCGCGGTCAGGCTGGCCGGCTACTCCGCCAGCCGGCTCGGCGTCTCCACCCTCCTCCTCCTCTTCACCCTCGTCGCTGGAGTCGATCTCCTCTGCCGAGTCCTCGCCGTACGCCGGGTCCAGCCCGAACCAATCTTCCGGCTGGGCGACTCCATTGTCGTCCACCTCGGGGGCGAAGACGTTGGTGTCGGTGTAGTCGGCGATCGCTGAAGCCCGCCGAATGATGGCCGGCCGCGCCGGCTCCAGCTCCGTCTCGGCTTGCTGCCGCCAGGTAGCCAGCTGGTCCAGGTTCAGGCCGGGATACCAGGCCTTGACGAACTCCAGCGCCCGCCTGGCGCCGGAGCGAGCCGCTGACACCTTCCAAGCCTCGAAGCGGCCGACTGCCACCTCCAGCCAGTTGGCGGCCCGACTGGGGGTGCGAGGGACCACTTGGCCGGGCCAGAGGGCGGCCAAGACCTGCGATCCCGCGTGCTGAAGCCGGCGGAGCAGCCTGTGAGCCGGCTGGATGCGAGCCTGGATCGCCAGGAGCTGTTCTTCCAGCGAGCGGCCGGCGGTTGGCGAGATCTCGAAGTCGGCTTGCCTCTTTGCCTGGCGACGGGCTTCGATGGCCTGGTTGGCGGCAGTTGAGTAGCCAGGGAAGTACTCTGCGCGAAGGAGAAAAGAAAAGAAAAACACCGAAATCAGAAAAACAAGCTGAAGTGGCAGATGGCAAGAAAGGACGAAGGGGTGGACGACTTACCGTCAACTAGATCCTCAATCTTGCCATAGCCGGAGACCAGAGTCTGCCTGGCCTCTGCCCAGCCGGCCGCCTCCGTCTCGAACTCGGCCTGGAGGGTGGCTTCGCGATCCTGTGCAGCCTTCAACGCCGCCTTGTGGCCTTCCTCCTGGTCGGCCAGCTTCTTGACCAGGCGGTCGCGCTCCTGCACCAAGGCGGCGAGCTCCGCGTCCCTGGCACGAAGAGAAGTCTAGGACTCCCCCAGCTGTGCCCTCAGACCGGCATTGGCCGCTGCAGAGATAGAAGAAGAGAAGAACAATGAGAAATCATCAAGGAAGATACGAGCCGACTGCTCAGCAGTCGGCCCGAATCTCGGGGACTACACCCAGTGGGTGCGCTGACGCGCCCCCACATGAGATATAGATCAAGTCACATACCTCGGCTCTCAGTAAGATCGGCGGTCTTCTGGGTCAGCTCCCGAGCCTGGGAGTTGAAGGCGGCCGCTCGGAGGTTGTGGTAGTCCTGCAAGACGGACAGAAGACCGAAGTGAGAACAAAAGCAGCAAAGACAAAATCTCCAAGAAGTTCCAAGCCGCCTGCTTAGCAGCCGACTCGGAACTCGGGGACTACACCCAGTGGGTGCGCTGACGCGCCCCCACGAGAGAAATCAAGATCAAGGAAGAACAAGATAGGAATGCTAACCCGGATGGCTGCACGCGTTGCGAGGAATTCGTCGGTGAACTGCCTCAGCGCCGCGGCTTGGCTTTGGAGCCGGGCCCGGACGGCTTGTGCAGCGACGTTCACCACGGCTCTTCCTCCGCCCGGCATCCACCCCGAGGTAGCGCTGGCCGCCTCCGCGTCTCGGGCCAACGAGCTGGAGCCCACGGTGGGCTGTGGCTCCGACGCAGCCTTCTGCGGCTCCGATGCGGCCTTCCCTGCACGCTGGCTTGGCGGAACCCGGACCGCCACCTCAGCTCCCACGGCCGGCTCGTCCTCTGCCGACTGTGCGGGTGCAGGCTCAGGCTAGCCGCCTTGGGTCGCCCTAGTCGGAGGAGTCGGCCCCGACGCCTCCCCCAAGATGATGATGTCGTCGCCGCTTCCGCCCAGCCCCGGCTGGGAACCGCTGGCTCCCCCTGGCGAGGGATCCACGTCCCCTGGCGCCATGGTGCGCAGGGGGGTGACCATCAAAGCGTCCCCTGCCGCCGCCTCGGCCTCGGCCTCTTCCTGGGCCTTGGCTGCGGCCTCGGCAAGCGCCTTCGCCGCCTCCTCCTCCCGAGCTGCCTGGGCGGCGGCTGCCCTCTGTGCCTCCGCCTCCCGCGCTTCCTGCTCCTCCCGCACCTCCCGCGCGTTCCTTTCTGTTGCCTCCAGGAGGGCGGCGCGGGGATCTACGCGGCGGGTGGTGCTCCCAGAGCCCCCTGGCGACTCGACGACGGAGCCGGTAGCCGCCCGCTCAAGTGACAGCGGAGCTCTGACCGTTGAAAAAGAAGACGAAGGTTCAAGAACCACCCAAGAAAAGAAAGAAGGAGAGTACATAGAAAGACAGAACTTACGCTGACACAGTCTGCGGCTGCTTCACCACTTTGCGGAAGCGAGCCGCCTTCGCGGCCGCCTCTTCCCGCCTGGTGGCTGCCGCCCCACCCCTGGGCTTCTTCGTCCGGCTGCCGAACATGCCCTGGGCGGCGCAACGTTTCTGGCCTCTACCCCGAGCAGGCTGCGCACCGGAGGAGCCCGCGCCGCGTCCGGATGCCGGCTGGCGGTGCGGGACGGCTTCGGCTTCGTCCTCGTCCGGCCAGTCGTCGAAGGTAGCGGTGAACCCGGAGCCGCCCGCTTCGCCGCCGGCTTGGCCACCGGCCGGCTCGACGGCATCCTCCATATGGACCGCCCCCAAGTCGGGGTCCTCCTGGTCGTGTTCGGTCTGGTCGGGGACGAAGCGGCCCTCCACGTCTGTCCCGCCGGCCGGCCGAAGCAGAGGACTCTGTCAAAAGAGCAAGCCGACTGAGTTAGAGTCGGCCCAGAGGAACTCGGCGACAAAGCTGAGAGAGAGAGAGAGAGAGAAAAAGAGACGAGGGGAGCGTACCGTAGGCGGAGGATTGGCACGGCTATATGGCTCCTTGCCGAAATGCCAGTCTTCGGAAAGATGGCAGTTGGCGAGGTAATTCACCATGTCGGCGGCGTCGTGCTGAGGCATCTCCTTGGTGCACATTCGGCTCGGATTGAGCTGGCCGCTCATCTGACAGATTAGATGAGGCCGGCTCTGGAGCGGAAGGACCCGGCGCGTGACGAACGCGGCCAGGAGGTCGGGCCCCGTCAGGTCCTCCGACTGGACCATCACCCGCAGGCGGGCGATGGCGGCGTTTCCTCCCTGCGACAGCGTCACGGCCCGAAAGGACCACTGGGGCAGCCTCCCTGCCGGTGGGCCGGCTACGTAGGCCGGCAAGTTAAGGTAGTCGCCCCGGGGAGCGATGCTCCGCACGTAGAAGTATGACTTCTGCCACTTCTTCACCGATTGGATCAGTGTGATGATGGGGAAGGGGTTGTCGGCGCCTGATCTCCGCGACGCGATGAAGGCGCCGGTCTGAGCCGGCACGCCCCGCACGCGCGTGCCCAGCTTCAACTGGAAGAACTCCCCTCAAAGCTCGAGGGTGGGGAGGACGCCAAGATAGCCCTCGCATAGGGTGACGAAGGCCGACAGCAGCACCACCGCGTTGGGGGTGAGGTGGTGCGGCTGGAGCTGATAGAATTCCAGCCAGGAGCGGAAGAAGGCGCTCACTGGAAGGCCGAAGCCGCGCAGGAAGTGCGAGCGGAAGACCACCCGCTCGCCCTCCCGCGGCGCCGGCCTGATTTCCTTCTCGGCGCGGGGCGGACCTCCACTTTGTCCGCGCTGGGCAGGCGCCGGGTGTCGCGGAGGAAGTCGATGTGGTCGTTATGGACGATGGAGCCGTCCCAATCCCCGCCAAGCTGCTCTACGTGGGGAGGCATAGCGGAAGCTAGCACGGCGGCGGAGGAGCGTGCGGAGGAAGAGCGCGGCGGCGAAGCGCTGTCGCGAGAACGAGCAAGGCAAGAAGACGGTGGAAGTAGGAGGAGCGTGCGAGGGCCTGCCGCCCTCCACCTCCCACTACTTATAGCCTCACGCGGCCGAAGAGGCCGGACGTGGGGGGGAGACGTGGGATTAACTGCGCCCACTCCCCCCACGTGTCGCGTTCATTACGCATAAGTGCGAGCCGAAACTGCCGCACGGAACGTGCGGGCGGTTTCGGGATACAAAGGATCCGCGCCTGGGCCGGGGCGCGGACGTGGCGGGCCCCCTCCCTGCGGCGACGTCCCGTCACGCGCGTGGGCTGGCAGGCTTTCCGGCCACGTGGCACGCCAACGGCCCGAGGCCGGCCCGCGGCCCGGTGCACGTGCCTGCGGGTTCCCGCCCCCCGACTCCAGAAGAATTCGACTAAGGCGGCGCGCCTGACCAAGGCCGGCTCCCAGCTGCCGGCTTGTCACGATAGGAAGCTGATCGAGCTTTTTGAACCCCACTCCACCTCGAAGCCCAACCAGCTTCGGGGACTACCGTCGGAGTAAATGGCCACGGGTAGCCATACCGACTACCCCCGGCTCTTCGGCAAATTTATCAGGCCTTTAGGCCTTCAAGCACTCCAAGCATTTGGGCCGACTTCCCTGGCCGGCTACCACCAATGCCGACTCCCGGAAGGCGACCCAGCCTCACCGACTCCAAGAAGCCGGCCAAGGAGGACGCCGACTCCTAGGAGCCGGCCAAGATCACAACCACCCCTCCATAACGGCGACGTGACGGGGTGTGGCCACAGTGCGGCCCATGACCCCCGAAGCCCGAGGCGGGCATGGCTACAGGAGGCCGTACGGGAGGGACGTCTCCCGTGCGGCTCGGCACTGTAGCCACGCTAGCCTCGACGTCATCCACGACCCACTCCTGTACGGCCCAAGGACGGCGGGCCCCTTCAGCCAGAGAGAGGCGTGAAGGCGGCCCAGCCTTTCCTAGTCGGCCAAGAGTATAGCCGGCCTCCAGAAGCCGGCTACTCCCTTCCTCGAAGCAGGAGCCCCATTAAGGAGACAAGACGAGGTGAGGCTACAGCGATAGCCCCCGAGGCGGCCCACTGTAGCCACGCTCACCTCGACAAAGCCCTCATCATCAGAGGCGCGACTACAGTAAGCAGCCGCCGACAAAACCCTAGGCGGTGGGACCGGCCTGTCGACCAAGTAGCCGGCAGCCGGCGGGACCCACCAGCCGGCGGGACCCAGCAGCCGACGGAGAAGCCGGCAAGCGTAGACACTGACAGCTGGGACCAGTTCCCAGTCGGATTACCGTTGTACCCCCGGGGGGTAGGCCTATATAAACCCCCCGGAGCACCCATGCAAAGGGTTCGCTTCTAGGTTGGACACACACCATAGATAGAGAGAAGCAAGAGCTAGCCTTGTTCTTCTTCTCCCTTGATCTCAACAGCTCTAGGAGCGATTGTAGCTACCCTTTATCGATCCAGTGATCATGCGGAGACCCCGCAGAGCAGGACTAGGGGTGTTATCTCCTCGGAGAGCCCCGAACCTGGGTAAGATTCGCCGGCGTGCATGTCTTCGCCTCATCCCGTTTCCGGGCACCGGCGACGTTTTATTGGCTCGCACAATGATAAGCCATCCCTTGGCATATGTCGCACCAACCACCCGACAGTGTCCTTATGGACACGGTGATAGAGAAGATTCAGTTCGTCAAAAGCGGACTGACCGAAGCCTGCAATAGCCTTCTAACGGGCTTTGAGGTAAGTAATGTGATTGTAGGAAAAATATCACAGTATAGACAATAGCCCCTGATGCTCTGTTTGGTGTTCGGGAAGAAAAGCCGAACAGAGGATCAAAAATAAATATCGCAGGAGCCTAACATGAGTTGTCTATGTGAATAAGCAGGTATCGCTGCAGGCTACCACTGCTCATCCTGCGGAGGTCTCCGGACTAAAGCAGAAACTGGAGCGGGCCGAAGAGGAGCTCGGCCTCGTGAAGAAGCAGCTGGAGGATAGCCAAGGTATGCAGCAACCTGTGGGTATATTTTGAAAAAGTGAATAGTCCGACCGGACTAAAGTGTCATAAACTTTATTAGGGGCCACGACCGAGGTGGCAACCCTTAAGAAGGCGCTAGCCGAGGCCGAGGACAAAGCGGCCAAGGAACGCGCCTCGCGCGAGAAGCACGAGGCCCGGGTTGGCGAGGCGCAGCAACAACTCCAGGGCGCGATAGAGAGATTTGAGTCCCTGGAGCGCGATTGTAAGGCCCAAGAGTCCAAATTGGCGAAGGCCCGCCAGAGCGCGCAGGATGCACGAGCCGAAGCCCAGAGCGGCCTCCAGGAAATTCAGGTGGCCAAGAAGATTACAGCGGGTAAGTCTTTCACCCTGCATAGCAAGTATGTAGAAGAAACGTTCCTTGTACTTATCCTGAATTTGGGTTTTCCAGGGGCATTTACGGATCTTCCGCACAGTGTATCAGATGCTGCCGAGCATTATAGAGCCGAAGAAGGGATGTCTACGGAGAAGCTATTCTGGTCCCAACATCTGGGATCCGAACATTCGGTGCCCTTCAGCGACCAGCTAAAGCAGTTGGTCGAGCTGCACACGTTGGCAGAGCTAGCCATGAAGGACCTGGTAGTGGCTTATGAGTGCATGTCCGCGGCTCGAAGCCGTGAAGCGGTCGGTCTGTATTGAAGGTGCACGTATGGCCTTGTTGGGGAACGTAGTAATTTCAACAAATTTCCTACGCACACACATGATCATGGTGATGCATAGCAATGAGAGGGGAGAGTGTGTCCACGTACCCTCGTAGACCGAAAGCGGAAGCGTTAGCACAACGCGGTTGATGTAGTCGTACATCTTCACAATCCGACCGATCCGAGTACCGAACGTACGGCACCTCCGAGTTCAGCACACGTTCAGCTCGATGACATCCCTCAAACTCCGATCCAGCCGAGCTTTGAGAGAGAGTTCCGTCAGCACGACGGCGTGGTGACGGTGATGATGATGCTACCGGCGCAGGGCTTCGCCTAAGCACCGCTACGATATTATCGAGGTGGAATATGGTGGAGGGGCACACGGCTAAGAGATCAAGAGATCAATTGTTGTGTTCTAGGGTGCCCCTGCCCCCGTATATAAAGGATCAAGGGGGAGGCCGGTCGGCCCTTGTTGGCGCGCCAGGAGGAGTCCTCCTCCTAGTAGGAGTAGGACTCCCCTCTTTCCTACTCCTACTAGGAGGGGGAAAGGAAGGGGGAGAGGGAGAAGGAAAGGGGGCGCCTCCCCCCTCTCCTAGTCCAATTTGGACTAGAGGGGGAGGGGCGCGCGGCCTGCCCTGGACAGCCCTCTCTCTCCACTAAGGTCCATAAGGCCCA